>NC_068938.1:217791826-218091826 GCF_016801865.2 Culex pipiens pallens | reverse complement strand
ACCAGCAGTACTTCAGTACCCATCACCATCACCTTTGCTGCACAAATATCTCCGTACTTTTCTGCCTTGCCGAATTCTTGGTCGCGTTCGTTGCCCACCACTTCAAGCGTATGAGGGACTGCCAAGGTAGTATCCGGATCGGTCGTATTCTGGTAGATTGCAACACCTCCCGATCGCACACCAACCCGCTTCGATTGGATGATACAGGTAAACCCTTCTATTTCCTCTGAGGAGTGGTCATCCAGCCACGTCTCACTCAGTGCTAGAAAGTGAACCTTGGGAAGTATGGGATCGGTGGTTATATCCAACTTGTGAGCTCTCAAACTCTGTACGTTGATGGTCATCAACGTGGTGGCAGGTCCGCTGCTCTCTAAGACCTCACCCACTTCGTCCACAATGGTGCGCAAACGGTTATTCTGCAAACGCTTGTACTCGTTACGCAGTTCTCGCATTTTTGGGCTGTCACAGCCTTTCGCATGGTGGAACTTGAAGTCTCCCTTTGAGTTGGTCAAAAAGAGGCCCTGCAGCGACTTCACACGTGATAAACCGACGTACACCATTTGCTGATCCTGGGACTTATCATAGTCGTACACAATCTTATCAAAGGTTCCACCTTGAGATTTGTGTATGGTAAGGGCATTAGCTGGTACAACCGGGAACTGTATGCGCTTGCATTTAATGCGGTTACCCAGATCGATGTTTGCGGATCGCTTCACGATTGGAGTCCAATCTGACTGCAAGATGTCGGGTCGTGTGCGTATCATAGGCTCCACCTCTTTCCTCGCAATGATCCCGATCTGCGCGTTTTCAAATTTGATCCAAAGTCTCATGATGCGATCCTCTGAGTCATCAACGCCCTCTTCGACATACATCAAGTCCCCAATTGCACCATTCACTATGCCATCTTCCACATTGACATTTGTGGTGACCATGTAAGGCATTCCAGGACAGAACTTAGTTGTATACTGCAAACCTGCCGTTTCAGCCAGACTCATCTTGTAGAGTTTGATACGAGCAGTTGCCAGTTGCTCTGCAGTCTTGTATCCCACAAAGGTGTCGTCTGCTGTGTAATCTAGCCCGTCAATGTTTCTCAGCGCTTCGTTGTTGTAGCTGGTTACGTCAATGTTCCGATGGAACAGTCGTACCGCCCCGCTAGTGTCCTCCTTGCTCAGATCCTCTTTTGTGAAGAAACGGCTCTCGATCAGTTTGGTTTCATCGGCGGTCAGTTTCAGCCCATTACCAATCTTGGTAAGAATGTCCGAAAACTGCTTATCCGCCTGACGCATAACCCGTTTGAGCTCGTGAAACATCAACGATTGCCACACCACAGCGCCACATATGGTGTTAGACGGAGGCTTGAACACGGCGCGAGCATTGACTGGGGGCAACTGCATCACATCTCCACTCACCAACACATTCACACCTCCATATGGAACATCATAGATCATGTAAACATCCTGGAGGCGTATGTGTGCGGTATTCAGGGTGTGGGCGCCAACCATGCTGACCTCATCGATGATGTGAAACTTGATATTCTGCATCTCGTTCCTGTACATCTGGAGCGTTTCGAAATTCATCTTCGTTGCCTGGCGAGACATGGTGATGTGGTAAGCGTGGTGCAGGGTGGTTCCACCAATTGCGCTGGCTGCTTTTCCAGTCGAAGCTGAAGCTACATACGCGTTGTCGCGGGAGTTGTGAGTTTGGCTGTACCGATTGATCGTTTCCATAAGCGCACGCAATACGAAGGTTTTGCCGCTTCCTGCCGGACCGGTCAAGAAAACCTGCAGCGGCTCGTGCTCTTCGTAGCAATGCATCAGATGGATTACGTGCAGAATCAATGCCCGTTGCTCTGCATTCGTAGCTCGCATCATCTCACAATATGCCTCCTTCGACAACACGTTTGTGCGTTGCTTGATGACAGATCTTAAACCTCTTGTGGGCAGCAGCTCAAAGTCATCATTATTCGGCTGCATGATGACTGTCCGCACCAGCTCGTCGTGCTTTTCGGTTGCTGCGTTGTTCTCCGCTCCATCCTCCAAGTTCGCAATAGTGCGCAGATACTCCTCGACCGTTTGCTCCATATTCAACTCACAGTCGTATTCCTTACGCTTTGCCAAGAGTTGTTCCTCATGCAAATCGTACAACTGGAGGAACTTATTGTGGTCGAGAACATCCACCACCTCATTACGAAATGGCAGAAACAGGAGAACAGATTCGCGCTTATACTCAGTAAGCTCGCTCATACCGAATCCGCGCCAACGCAGCACCCTTGGCTGTGTCCTTTTCTTGTAGCTGTTTTTACCTCTTTCCTGAGAATACCAAGCTACGAACTCAGCCAAGCAGACGTCTTCCAGGCCTTCACGCTCTTCGTACTTCTCGATGATGTTCTTGTTCCACACATCTGTCGAGTCATCGCCAACTCCTTCTGCATCCATGGTCTTGAAGTGCTTCCTGCTTCTTGTCCGGTCTTGGGGCCACGCAGTTGGAATGAACTCAACTTTCTTACTTGCCTCGGACATCGGCAATCGCAGTAGGAACCAGGCTGCTTCCTGAGCGCACATCTCCACGGCTCCAAGCATCTTCAGGCTGATCTTCTTCAGCATCTCGCCGTAGTCCATCTCGGGGTTCTGCTCTTGCATGAGGATCAGCTCTCGGTGCAATCCACTAACACCACGATTGGACTTGTTGACGTACTCTACCAGGTAGTGGCAAAGTTTCTTTTCGTCAACAATAAACTGGAGATCCATGTTCGAACGCAGCTTGTCCGCAATCCATGCGTTGAACGGATTCGTTCGCAGTTCCTTTTCATCCATCGAGCGCTTGTAGAAGACCGTAGGCTGTTTCAGCGATGCACGAACTACATCCAGGTAGTACTCGTATGTACACTCGCAGTGGGCCAGATAGTCCTCAATCGTATCGAATACCATTGTTGCCAGGACATCACGCATTTCCTCAGCGCGTTTCTTCAACTCTTTGCGACGACTGTCGTCAGCCTTAAGAGGAAGCAGGACCCGTTGTTCCTTCATGGGCCAGTACGGTATATTGAACCGACAGCGCTTTTCCCCTCGCTTTGTGCAAGTGAACGTGCAACGATGAACCTGCTTAGTAGCCGTCTGCGTGGGAAGGTCCTCGAATCTAATGGAAGTGATGGTGTTGATCAGTTCCAGAGTAGCAGGCATGTGCTCGGAAGCAGGTTCCTTGGGATCGTTGGCGAGCCAAAGCACTGCATGGCAGTGGGGACTACCGCGATGCTGGAACTCAATCCGTTTGAAGTAATCGACGACGTAGTACTTCCCGAACGGACTATGAGTTTTCGAACCCAAGATCAAGAGGATGACTTCGATCAGCTTGTTGAAATAGAGGCAGCACGTGACTGGATCTTCACTAACCAATACTGCTCTTTGAAGTGCTGTTAGTTGCTCCATCGGTTCTGTCAAGTCGATCCTGTTCTCTTGATCCGAGAGCTTGTACAGTATCTTCAGCAGTTCGGGCCAGTGAGTCTCGTTAGCACTCATAGTCAAGAAAACCGTTGGCTTTCCCAGCTGTCGAATCATGGCGAACAAATCTTTCTCCCGTATCTGCCAGTACAATGCCGAGTTCGGAATCGATTTCAGCCACGCGAAGTTCCTCTCGATAAGGCTCTGCATGAACTGCGGGTCACTGAGTTGAGCACGGGTCACATTGTTCGTACCTTGGACCCTAAAGGAGCTCGAAACTCCATCGTGAACCCGAAGACGCATGATCTTAACACCCATGTACAGGATGTGAGTCGGCTTTGCTCCACGCCGGTCACGTCGTCTAGTTTCACTGGTAGCCTTATCGTAAGGAGTAACGCGAACCCCTTTCCTGTACGATCGTATTTTTCCTTGGTAGATTCCGGGAAAAGAAAGCTCTTCTGCATACTGATCGTACACGATGGAAGTCGGCATTCGGTTCTGACCAGGAGCAATATTAAGACTCATGTCCTCGTTCCATAAGACGGTCTGTTGCTGTCCTGTGAACAATTCCGCTTCAGTTTCGAGTACGTCAAGTGCAATTTGGTCGTTCTGCTGAGGAATTCTTGGGACATCTCTTGGGACATCCACGACTTCCGATACTTCCAGCTCAACCATTTCCTCACCGTCAGTACCTTCTGGTACATCTGGTTCTATGAGGCTTTCATCCAAAACGATACCTTCGCGCTTATACAACGGAGTGTTGATAAGATAGCGAAGCCATGCTTTAACGACAGACTTCTTGACATATCCCTGCAGGTAGTTAGACTTGTGGATCAATTGCTTTTTAATGCAAACATTAAAGGCGTAATCATCCTCCAATTGACGCGGAAGCATCCGAACCATCTCGTTGACATCAACAGGGACATTTATGATCTGCCCGATGATTGTGTAGCTTCCTAAAATTTCAAAGCACGTTACCAACTACAAAATTCAAAGTTGATAAACAATTTTCACCTCGCGCATGACTGAGCCGACGAATTTGCATGAACGGCAGCCTTGGCGCAATCAACCGCTCGGTGATCGGATCCAGTGGTGGAAGGTTCGCTGGCTTCTCCGGGTAGGTAAATCCGTTCGATGTGGACAAAGTGGGTACTTTTCCATTCCTCAGAGAGTTGTGGCAGGTCTGGCACACCTTGAATCCCGCGACTGACTCAAAGTGGCCTGCCTCGACCAACACTCTCCCGCCATCGCTTGTGATGGACCTCAAGTCATTGCCAGGGTAGGCAAATGGCAAAAAACCATCGCGAAGCCCTCGTTTGATTTATTACCTTCCAGTTACAGAATTCACTATAATGATGTATGAAGCAATTGTAGATTTTGAACAAACGAACAATTTTGTAGAACATTGTTTTGTTCCAAAGTGAATGCTGTTGACACTAGAGCGTAAACAATGTCTAAAAATGCCTCCATCGGCGTCCCTCACTCGCGATGGTGAGGGGATTTTTGTTTACGCTCTAATGTCAACAGCATTCAGTTTAGAACAAAACAATGTTCTACAAAGTTGTTCATTAGTAAAATATCTACAAGTGCTCCATACATGATTATAGTAAATTCCTTAACTGGAAGAAAATAAATTTAAAAAGCTTTTTGGAGGCCCATCGGCAAATACCTTCCCTGGTCATTGCTGAACCAGATGCGTTCACAAACATTTCAATAATCACCCAGTTTGTTGTCGGTAAACTTTTTGTGAAAAGCAATGTCGGCCTTCGCGCAATCTGGCTTGCCACCAGCTGTGGCAGTCGTACCCGTCTCTACAAAACATTAAACAATTGGGGATAATATTGAAAGACCTCCCTAAGTTACCCAGACTTACCCTGACTATTGGGTACTGATACCTGAGAGGACTCGTTCAGAGCGGAACGAGTCGGTACGATTCCTGTAAGATACAGGAAGATCTAAATAGTTGCTTTTGATTGTATAATATTAAACCCAAAATTCAAAGTTTGACAGTGCGTAGAACAAATGCCTATCTTATGCTAAAACTCTAAAACAGATTATTTATTGGTTATATTAACTGTGTGTTGTTTTAAGAACAAAATTAAATTATTCTGCCAACTAAATTCATATTCATACGTTAAAACATCCGCTTTATACAGAGAAAATTCATTTCAAGAACACAAATTGTGCATGCAATGTGAAAATTTTCAAACATGATCAGCATTATATTGCTAAGTTGTAAAATTTTGTTGAATTTAGCGAAAGTTAAAAATCTTGGTTATAGTTTCACAGTTTGGCGTTATCTTGTCTTAAAAGAATAGACAATAAAATTAAAGCAAATCTTTGTTCTGTAGTTTATCACATTTTGCTAAAAACTCACCAAGAAATGTCTCGGAATCGGCCTGGAACGTGCCCCTTCCAGAACCCGACGGAATCTGTACCGGGTCAGGTCGTGGGTAGAACCGTACTGGCCCCGTGCTCGGGCCGGGCATCGGCTCCAAATTCACAGTTGCTGCTGGGTTACCGGCCGCTACTGTACCTCCTCGCTCGGCCTCCTCTTGCGCTTTCAGTTTCTTCCGCTGGCGGAATTCCCTGACGCGCTCAGCGCTCGTCGTGGCAGGCCTCCGCGGTTTCGGTGCCTTGATCTCCTCTTCCTCCTCCATCTCCTGCTCTCTCTCCTCCTTCTCCATCTCCTGCTCTCCCTCCTCATCACGATCAGCAATCGTCTCCTCAGCTTGCCTCAGTGGCGCCACCACTCTGTTCTCCTTCTCTCTCTCCTCACGCTTCCGCTTGCGATGACTCGCAAGGTATTTCGCCGCCAGGTGTCGTGACATCCTCACTAGCTGAATGCCAAGAGCAAAGTGTATGCAGTTTTGCGGGCGATATTTCTTATATAGTTGCACAAAAATATACTCTCTCCCTCTCTTTCTCTCCCTCCCTCTCTCTCTACCCCCATCTCTCTCCCTCACACACAATCACACACACACACACACACACACACACACACACACACACACACACACACACACACACACACAAATCGACCATGTGGCCTTTTGGCAGGCGATTCATTTTGAAATTGAAGAATCACTCTTTCGTGAGGGTTTTGTTGGCCCTGAAAAGGGCCGTTTGATTTTATAAGCGGTGCTCTTCTTCTCTCCTCTGCTGGTGCTGCTCTTCCCCTCTGCTCTGCTGGTGCTGCTCTTCTTCTCTGTCGGTGTTGCTGCTGCTGCTGCTCCGCGGTTCGACCTTCACTCGTCGGTAGTCCGGATAGAATGAAGAGGCTTCTGCGCTGGGATTTTTCTTTTATACTTTCGCGCGAGCCAGATTTTGCGCTGGAGGGTGGAGTCTCGATTGACGTAGGAGGTTCATACGTCCCCAATTCGGGCGCATAAGTATTAGTGCTTTGCAGAGACTCGGTTTCAATCTGCGAGCATCCATTAGGTGAGGTGATTTTGTCTCGCCACTCGTCGTTTTGCTTGGGCGATGTGCTAGTCGCACGCGAAAGGCAAATTTGTAATTAATTGGCCCTTTTTAGGGCCACCAAATATCTGACGAAAGGGTTTTTTAGGTCTTCCAATTAAAATGCTAAATTTGCTTTTTGTCGTCAAATGCAAACAATTTTGCCTGCCACTTGCAAGGAAAGAATTTCCAAGAGCTTTGATTGTGTGCAAAATTGAGCCAAGGCAAAAAATTGTCAAATATTTTATAATTTTATTCTTTCTCAGTCCACATTCTTCAGGCGACCGAAATCAGTCATGGATTTGTTTTAAAATTTAGATAAAATGCGGTAGATGAGACAGTGTGTGTGTGTGTGTGTGGGCTTGCAAATTTTACTGTGTTTGTGTGTCTGTGTGTTTGTTACAGTAAATGACGAGCAGCAAAATCAAATGTAAATTAAAGGAATTAGAAACATTTACCCATTTTGAGCCAATTTTGCTTCTCATTAGTAAGTGCATTTCCACCTCCCCTTCACAAAAACAATTTTAGATTTGAAGAATAACTCTTTCGTGATTGTGTTGTTGGCCCTGAAAAGGGCCGTTTGAATTCATAAGCGGTGTGCCGGCAGATTTACAATGCAATCCGCGACTGATCCGGGACACTTCCGGCTGTTTTTCAGCTTTGACTTTTCTTCCTTGTTGGCCCGAACGAGAGTGAAGAACACTTGGAGTTGCTCTTCTTCTCTGCTGCTCTCCTCTGCTGCAGTTGCTCTTCTTCTCTGCTGCTCTCCTCTGCTGTAGTTGCTCTTCTTCTCTGCTGCTCTCCTCTGCTGGTGTTGCTCTTCTTCTCTGCTGCTCTCCTCTGCTGGTACTGCTGCTGCTGCTGCTGCTCCGCGGTTCGACCTTCACTCGTCGGTAGTCCGGATAGAATGAAGAGGTTTTTGCGTTTTTTTTTTTTTTTTTACGTTAAATAAAATTTGTTTTATTTTGTCGCCAGTCCAGGGAATTTTTACATATAAAGGGATTCAGCAAATTTTGCTTTTCAGTCTTAGGTGCGTTGTGGTGCTCAAAATGAACCGGAATGCTCAAGATTTCTCTAGTTTACATGGTGCAAAAAAATTTGCCGAATGTTAAATTATTAAAATATCCTACCTAGCTTAATTAAAAAGCACGCTGTCTTAAAACTAACACACTCTCACACATCCAACCACACTCACTCAGGGATACAATCCGCGGATTGACCCGTGCTCCGACACCAACGCCCTGTTCCGATGCTTCTCGGCCAGTGAAGCCAGCCTCGCGTCGACAGGTTCGATGCTAGCGAGCCGATGGAGGTCAGAGGACCTTGTTCTCCAGGGCTGGTTCAGAATCAGTCGCAGGAACTTGTTCTGGATCACCTGCAGCTTCTTCCGGTGGGTCATGGCACACCCCTGCCAGACCGGGGAACCGTACAGCAGCATCGGAGCCACCACCATCTTGTACACTGCCAGCTTGTTCTTCAGCGATGCTTTCGACCGACGGTTAATGATCGGGTACAGCTTCTTGAGCATCGCGATGCCCTTGATGATCCTGTCGTCGAGGTGGTACCGAAACAGCAGCTTGGAGTCGATCAGCAGTCCGAGATACCGAACGACCTGCGACCAGTCCACCTCCGTTCCAAGCACCTTCAGCTTTGTAGTTGGTTTGAGCCGATCCGTGTTGCGGTGGGGAAACACGATTGCTTGAGTTTTCGCCGCGTTCACGCAAATCTTCCAGTCGGAGAGATACCGCGTGTAGACATCCAGGCCATTCTGGAGTTTGGAGACGAGATGTCGGATGTTCCGCCCCTCGTAGCTGATGGCCGAATCATCGGCGAAAAGGGAAAGCGTGCCGCCGCCGGGCAGAGGTGGAATGTCGGAAGTGTCCAGGTTGTAGAGCAGCGGGCCCAGGATGCTGCCTTGAGGAACTCCAGCTGGGCAATCGTACGGGTCTGATACAGAGCTTCCGATGTTGACTTGGGCGG
This sequence comes from Culex pipiens pallens, assembly GCF_016801865.2. NCBI lineage: Eukaryota > Metazoa > Arthropoda > Insecta > Diptera > Culicidae > Culex > Culex pipiens. The sequence continues at coordinate 218,082,950 of NC_068938.1, read as the reverse complement.
TTCTCCTATCCAGGTAGTCGGAGATCACCTGCACCAGGTAGGTGGGAACGTTGAACTGCATCAGCTTGTGTACCAGACCGTCGTGCCACACGTTGTCGAACGCCTTCTCTATGTCCATCAGCGCCATTACGGTGGTTTTCGAAACGGACTTGGCTCGATGGATCATTTTGGTGACTCTCTGCAGCTGGTGGACTGTCGAATGACCCCGGCGGAAGCCGAACTGCTCGTCCAGCAGGATGTTGTTTTCCTCGACGTGGGCAAGGAGGCGGCGGTAGATCAGCTTCTCAAACAGCTTGCTTAGGGAAGACAACAAGCTGATGGGCCGATAGCTGGTCGGGCTGGACGGATCCTTGCCGGGCTTGAGTATTGGTACTACTTTGGCCCGCTTCCAGGCAGTCGGGAAGTATCCCAGCTCCAGGCAGCGGTTGAAGATGGCCACAAGAAGTGTTCGCGCTTTTTCCCCCAGGTGTTTCAGTACGATGTTGAAGATCCCATCGAAGCCCGGTGCCTTCATGTTCTTCAGTCCCTTCAGCCAGCCGGAGAGTTCCTCCAGCGTGATCTTTTGGTCGTCCGGCAGCACCCACGGCGTGTGGGCAAGTTGGTGGATGCTCTCAAGCACGGGACCCTCCATTGGGCTTACGATGTCACGTCCCAGGTTATGCGAGGTCAGGAAGTGACCCGCGATAAGGTTGGCTTTTTCAACGGGCGTGACGGCAAGGTCATCGGATTTCAGGGGCGGGATTGGTTTGGGTTTTGTTTTCAAGATCTTAGTTAGGCGCCAGAAGGGCTTGGAGTAGGGTGGGATGGACTTGAGGTGTTTTGAAAACTGCCGGTTCCTGAACTTTTCTACCCTGACCGAGACGATCTTATTCAACTTCTTGAAAAGAGCCTTCCTACCTGGGTTCCCAGTTCTTTGGTACTGCCTCCTAACCGCGTTTCTGAGGGACATGATTCGAAGAGGTTTTTGCGCTGGGATTTTTCTTTTATACTTTCGCGCGAGCCAGATTTTGCGCTGGAGGGTGGAGTCTCGATTGACGTAGGAGGTTCATACGTCCCCAATTCGGGCGCATAAGTATTAGTGCTTTGCAGAGACTCGGTTTCACTCTTCGAGCTTGTGTGTTGAAGGAAGGAAGCCAGTAGCAAACGGAACATCGTACGGACCGTACCTGAGCACGCCGAACAGAAGCAGTAGAATGGACGACTTTCAGGGAAACTTCGCTCCATTTTTTGAGCTGCCTCCAATCGACCCACGTTTGCAAATGTTGATTTCACCGAGATTTTCGTTTGCATTGCGCATCAAAAGAAAGCGAAGTCCTGGAAATTAATTTTTCCAATTTGCATCAATGAAATAAAATAAAACGGCCCTTTTCAGGGCCATAATATGTATCACGAAAGAGTAACTCTTCCAGCTGCAATAATTTTCATACGTCTATTTCAAGTATTTCTCCAAAAATGTTGGTAAAATTGTGTTGCCAAAAACGAGAAGGTACTGAGAAGGGCTGAGGAAACTAAAGGAAATGTTTATTGTGTGTGTGTGTGTGTGTGTGTGTGTTCGCTCTTAAAAATGCAACCGTACAACATGATCGAATATATAACATTCAAATTCATATTGGAACCATTTGAGCAGATTTAATTGATTTAACCCGTCGCAACACAAGCTTTATGAAATTGTTTGAAGAATAACTCTTTCGTGATTATCTTGTTGGGCCTGAAAAGGGCCGTTTGTTTTTAAAAGTGTTGCGGATTTCGTCCAATCCGCGACTCATCTGAGTACTGTTCCGGAAGCTTGCCAGTTTTTTCCTGCACCTGCGCTGCTTCTAGTGCGAACGGCATCGGTGGTCCTGTTTGGTGGCCAGGTTATGCACTCGCTTCATCCAATTCGCTGATTTTCACTATTTAATCAAATTTTGCAATATGTTTGATAGAAATTTGCTTGATCACTTCTTATTGAGTTATTTATCACTCGATTTCGAACGAAAACGCTTTTAATGAGCTGTAATTGAACGTCAAAGTGTTGATATGGCAATATTAGAGGTACGCTGTAATTAGATGCCGTTCCCCTAATTGCATTTCAAATTTGTCTTTTATCGCTTTCGACGATTGTGTCGTTAGCGTGAGCGAGGTAGAAGCATTTATCAAATTTTAATAAGCTTTGCTATGTTAGCAAGCAAAAATTTTGCCACAGCTAAAGTTCTTCAAATTTCCCTGTATATATATATTTCAGACGGTGTGTATGTGTGTGTGTGTGCGTGTGTGTGTGAGAGCCCATCCAAGTGTAACAAAATTAATTCATTTTGAACCACTATTCTGGGTGCTTCATTTTACTTTTACTTTTTCCACATTACCAGGATTTTTGAATATTCGAGAATAACTCTTTCGTGAGGGTATTATTGGCCCTGAAAAGGGCCGTTGGTTGGTGGTAGGCCATTACGGCAAGCACAAGTGTTGGCTCCCGCGCCTCTACTGCTGCGGCTTCGTGTGCAACACGGTGGTCTCCTCCCGCAGATTCGTCCTCTCCTCCCGCAGATTTTCATCCTTTGGCAGCTTCTTCCTCCGCTGCACCGAGTGCATTTCTTGTTCTCTGCTACTGCTGCTGCTGCATCAGGAGCTCCGTCCGGGTCGGCGTCACCGGTTTGGGGGAGCGGGGTGAAGGCAGCTCGCCGAGCTGTGAAATCCGTCACCCCGCGCGTCCTTCCTTGGTTCCATCCCGCAATCAGCAGCAGCAGGTCCCGAATCAGCAGCAGCAGGAGCTCCTTCCAGGTCGGCGTCCAAAATTGATTTGACTTGATTTTGTATCGGCACCTCCTTTTATATCAAATCGTTTTGGCGTTTGACGAAGCAGCAGCACAAAAGGAATAAATCGCCAAATTGTGTCAAGGCCAAACGCAAGCAAGGCTTTGGGGGCGGAGTCAAGAGAGAGAGAGTGCGTGTGTGTGTGTTGTGTGCGTGCTTGCTTGCTGTGTGGAAGCAGTTTTATTAATTTAAACTCAGTTTTTAAGTGCTTCAACTAAATTTCATGGCCATTAATTAGGTATATTAAGAAAGCTTGAAATCTCCCCATTCGTTTGGTGGGTACCACTTTTACGTGTGTTGAACAGGAGTTGAGATATTACTGTTGCAAATCTTGCAGTCGCGTTTATTTTCTTTTCGTTACATTTCGCTTCGCGAAATTTTGGATTGCTACCCTGTATAGAGCCCTAAGACGAAGTTCTTCGTCAAAATCACTGTTTCCATTAACTTCATCAACAGTAATTGCTGTTAATTAATGACATTTTGATTACCTTATGAACATGGTGCCAAACCATCGTTTATGGCTGAAAGGCTAACGAGACAACTAACTAGCACGGTGCAAAAGCATTAAAGTAATGTCAAATTGATTAACTAATGAATGCATTCGGGTATATAATTATTGAAATACAAATCATTCCATTCTCACATTTGTCACTGAATAGAAGCAAAAATGTTCCAGACAAAAGTTCAAACACATAATAAATTAAGCCCTTACTCGGTTTTCCCATTCTACATCAAGGAATTTCAAACTCCTAAGCAATCAAAATCAAGAAACCCTCTAACCACCCTCCGCAAACGAACCGGTGACCTATTCCGAGAATATTGCTCGCACAGTTCAATCCACGGCATCAACTACATCGGATCCGCGCAACGATCCCGCTGGGAACGCCTCTGGTGGGTCGCGATGCTCATCCTGTCGATCTACGGCTGTGCGCGACTCATCCAGAACATCTACTACCGCTGGGACCACAAACCGGTCATTGTGAGCTTCGACGAGAAGCCCACGTCCGTGCTGCAGATTCCCTTCCCGGCGGTGACGATCTGCCCGGAGACAAAGTTCCGGCCGGAGTGTTTGAACTTTTCGGCACTGTCGGAGAAGTTTTTCGAAGGGAATGGTACGGGGAAGGATACCGTGAATGAAGAAGAGTGAGTATTTTGGAGTAGTTGATTCTTTGAATGATGGGAAATGCTTTCAGGATTCAAACAATGTTGAGTTTGATTCAAATCTGCGATCGCCATTACTCTCACGGAGATTATCAAACTAAGCTGGCAAAGTATAACTTACATGGTAACATCGTGGAAACGCTACGACAGATATCTCCAGGAAAGCCCAAGAAAGTCCTGTTTCAGTGCAGAATGAGCATGTACTCTTGTGTAGATTGGTTCAAGGAAACGTTAACAGATGAAGGAATTTGTTATACCTTTAATCTTCTACCACAGAAAGAGATTTTCCGGGAGGAGAATCTTCACAAGGATTACCACTACTCGACAAGTTTGTACAATACGTCAACCTGGTCTTCAGATGATGGGTACAACCCACAAGCAAGCCTTCTAACCTTTCCGAGTCGAATCCTAGGTTCAGGATTCGAATCAGGGATCTACCTGCAGCTGCAAATCCCAACATCTTACGAGGATTACCACTGTCGTGAAGCTCAAGGTTTCAAGGTATTGCTGCACTCGCCAGCAGAATATCCCGTAACATCGAAGAAATTTCTCCGCTTAACGTTCAGTCACGAAGTTACAATCGTGATTAAACCAGAGATCATGCTTACGTCGAAATCATTGCACAGCTACACCCCTTCCCGACGCCGCTGCTTCTTCAGCCACGAACGCAAGCTCCAGTTCTTTGCGATCTACAATCAGGCTAACTGCGAGCTTGAATGCCTCACAAACTACACTCGTAAGCTATGTAGTTGTGTCCGGTTCTCGATGCCTCACGACAGAAGGACCAAGGTTTGCGAAAGCTATCAACTTGAGTGTTGCATCCAGGCCGAGAATGAAGTTCAACTGCTGATCGCGAACGAAGGTATCGGGAAGGAATCGCTGAGCAAAGATCAGTGCCGTTGTCTACCCGCGTGCAACTCGATCGAGTTCGACACCGAGGTCACCCAAACCAAGTATGATTTTCTTAAGTCGTTTGAGCTGCGCTACAAATCACGAATCCCAGCGGATGTGCTGAAGAACATAACCAGGTTAGTAACTCTTCGAGCAGTCGTCCAGATGTTTAAAGATCCTTTTAATTTGCAGCATAAACTTTGCCAAGCTGGCGATTTACTTCAAGCAGGCTCAGTACATGGCTATGAAGCGCAACGAACTGTTTGGCTGGACGGACTTTATTGCCAACTGTGGCGGGGTTCTGGGTCTGTGCATGGGAGTTAGCTTGCTCAGCCTCGTTGAGCTGCTGTACTACTGCCTGGTGCGTCCGGTTCTAATGCTTCGTCAAGGTCGCGAGTCCTTACCGCCAGTAGCTGAGCGGATCATGACCGTGCGAAGCTTGTACTAATGTGTTGCGTGACTTTGTTTTAGCTTGTTGAACTTCGCGTGATTTTTAGTGGACATTTGCACTGTTTGAAATTGTTGTATAAAATTTAGAATTATATAAAGAATATATAATTAATTTGAATTCAATCGACATCCTTCCATTTCCTGCTTATCTTGTCAACATGACAAAAATACAAACATAGTCCAATTTCTCCCCCCACCCAAACAGTTCAAAACTCATTTTTCATCCCGCATCTAGCTTGTTTGTTTCTATTCCACAAACGACACATCGAAAAAATAAACCCGCACAATTCGACACGTCAGCACCCCGCCAGGTGTGTCCGGTGCAGCAGCGCTGTCCCCAACCAATTTCCCCGCCGAAGAGGTGGTGCCAACCTGCAGCGCCAGGTGGCGCAGTGTCACACGCCAGCAGATGTTGAGCTTTAATCGAGCTTAGCTGGCGAAACTTGACGTCACCAACCCTACCCCGATGGAGGATGGAGACAGAGCGGGGAAAATTGATTAGCTTCAGTGACACAGTGGCACATTCTGGGAGGGAGGTTATCGCTGGGGAGTTTGTTGAGTAATGTTTTTTTGCTTGAACAGTTGAATCTGCTTGAGTTTATTTGTATCTACCACACGGGTTTGTTGTCTTTAGTCTTTCGACTGTTCCTGATCAAAAGGACAGGTTTAGCGATGAAGTAGTACGCCAGCTCCACCGTGCTGAACAGGCTAAACCCTAGGCAGAGCCCCAGGATACCACCACAATTGGCGATGAAATCCGTCAGTCCAAAGAGTTCGCCTCGACGCATCGATAGAAATTCGTCCCCCTTGAAGTAGATGGTAATCTTGGAGGTCTGGGTCCTAAAACGAGATTTTTGTAAAAAATATCACATCGCTTGAATATATCCAGCTTACTCATCAACACGTTGCGTTGCATTCGGAACGATAGGAGCTGCCCTAAGAGCCAAAGTTTGCCAGCTATTATACAGTTGCACTTTGACACGACGACCGTCTCTTTGAGCTTTATCTTAGCCAGCGACTGTATAAGGTATGATTGGGCATCCAGGACGCAACGCATCTCCGGGGTGCCACAAACTCGGGTTCCCTCCGTGCGAGGCATCGAGAACTTTACGCACCCACAGGTGGCCAAGGTATGGTTCGTAAGGCACTCTACCTCGCAGTTGTTCTGATTGTAGTAGCGAAAGAACTTCAACTTGCGTTCATTGTTGAAGAAACATCGACGACGTTTCGGGGTGTAACTCTGAAGTAGGGGAAATATGCCCATTTTAATCACTCTAAGCCGTTCGACCAATTCTCATCACTTTTGCTGTTTTCCGCTATAAAATCAACATTTTCAGATGTATTAACAATGAAGAGTTGCTTGCTCACTTTTGTTTGATCTATTTATTACTTTGGAATAGTCAAAAACACTTTATGAAAGCTGTAATTCATGATCAAAGTGCTGATAGGCCGATAATAGAAATAGGCTGAGAAAGGATATAGTTCCCCTACTTTGGCCGTGGTCAGAATCTGCGGCCGAAAGGCAACGGTTATGTCCTGTTCCAGAGGAAGCAGAACGTACTTGAGCGACGGGACCGGATATTCGTCCGGAGAATGAAGAACCAACTTGAATCCTTGCTCCTCTTTGCAATACGATTCAATGTCTTTGATCCGACTACCAACCTTGATGTGGTATCTTGTGGCAGGACCTGTAGCTCTCGCGGGATGTGTTAGATATGGAGATCCTGCTGAATGACCGTCTTCCAAGGTCCAATTCTCTGCAAGTTTGGTTTCCGTCAGATATTCATAGTCACCGTGGAGAACTCCGTCGTTGAACATGTCCTGCATTGAGAGTCCGTTGTACGTGTAGCAGATACCGTTGTCTGTCAAAGTTTGAAAGAAAGCCTCTCTGCAGAAGGTTTTGCCGTAATTGCACCACTTGATCGTGTCTTCCATCGTGACTGATAAGTTTTTCAGCATAGAAACAATGTTTGGCGAAACATTTGGATACTTTTCCGAGTACATTTCAAAAGTATGGAAAAACGAATCACACAACTGCATCACCGCCATCAGCTGCTCTTGCCTTGCTCGATCCAAAGTTCTGCTGCTGTGGAACTCCGTGTGGAGACACTCGGTGAAGTTGAACAAATCCGTTTTGATCTGCGCCTCCGGACAGATAGTCACCGCCGGGAATGGGATCTTCCACACCGGCGTGGGCTGCTCGTCGAAGCTCACGATGACCGGATTTTCGTCCCACTTGTGGTAGACCTGATGGATGAGCAATCCACAGCCGGCCACAGACAGCACAAACACGGTCATCCACCAGAGGCGTTCCAGCACGGATTTAGCCATTCCGATGTAGCTCATGCCGTGGATTGTACTGTGGGATAGAAACTCCTTGAAAAGTGACTTCAAGGAGGAACGAACATTGCTTGGTTTTTGAGTCACATTTTTCTTGACTTGGACGGGCTCCTTCGGAAGGACTGGCTTTACAGGGATCATGGTATCAACTGAATAATGTTAGCCTCATAGCTGCATTAGATTTATTGCTGTGAGTAATGCAATCAACTAGGTGACTGAAATTGTTTCAAAACTCATAAATTTTTAATAAGAACTGGAAAACCTTTTAACTTGAAAAGATGCAATATCAATACCGCTCCGTCTCACGCTCCTGCACCATGAGGATCCATTGTTCCGCCGAAGACCTCACCACCATCAGCGGCCGGGCCACGCAGTAGTACAGCAGTTCGACCAGGCTGACAAAGCTAACGCCCAGGCAGAGTCCCAAGATGCCGCCACAGTTTGCCACAAAATCCGCCACGCCAAACAGCTCGCCACGGCGCGAGGACACAAACTCGGCACCCTTGAAGTAGATGCTGACCTTGGACGACTTATAGCTGGAAATTGATGTTATCAGACAAAGTGACATCGACTATCAAACGATTACCTTTCCATGACCTTCTGCATGCTCAGACCTAACGTCATCGGCAGCAATCTGCTGTTTGCAGACTGAATGTGATCGTAGCTCGAATGAGTTATTTCCGTCAAGTACTCAATAGAGTTACAGGCGGGCATACAGCTGCAAGCCGACAAGAGTACATTGTTAGTCACACTGTTTTGGGACATCATCTCAAGAATGCTGTAGCGAGCATCAGTACTGCATACTCGAGTTTCCGCCGATCTTGGCATCGAAAACTTGACGCAACCACACTTGGACAGCGTGTAATTCGTGAGACATTCCAGCTCGCAGTTGTTCTGATTATACACGCGAAAGAACTTGAGTCGACGTTCATGGTTGAAGTAGCACTGACGTCGTACTGGGGCATAGTTGACCAGTTCTTTCGCGGTGGTCATGATCTGCGGTCGAATAGCTATGTTGATGTGACGTTCTAGGGACAGCAGCAGGTGCTTCGCATATGGTAGCGGGTATTCATCCGGAGAGTGAAGGACAACCCTGAATCCCTGCTCTTCCGAACAGTGAGCCTCGATGTCCCGTTTGTAGCTAACTAGGTTAAGTTTGAGTCGTAGAGCGTACCCAGACGCTCTGAAGGGATGTGTTTGAAACGGTGTTTCAGCAGCGTAACCACTTTCCAGAGACCAATTGACGGCTCTCTTGGTTTCCGTCAGGTATTTGTACTCGCCGTGTAAGACACCTTTGTTGAACATGTCCCGTTGGGAGAATCCGTTGAACGTGAAGCAGATTCCTTCTTCTGTGAGGGTTTGATAGAAATACTTTTTACAAAGTTCTCGACCTTTCTTACACCAAATCACGGTTGATTTCCCATTGACTGATAAGTTTCTTAGTACGGACACGACGTTCGATGATCTATTGGTGAATTTTTGTTGATATTGTCTTACCACATAAAAGTAATCATCACAAATTTGTAATGCTGCCATAAGTTGATCTCCCTGTAAACATTAAAATAATAAACTTCAACTTCTGAAACTCATCATACCCTTTGCTGTGAAAGTACGTGTTGAAATCGTCCGTAAAGTTCAACACCAACGAATTGATCTTCGCTTCCGGACAAACGGTGATCGCGGGAAACGGTATGTCCCAAATCTTGGTCGGCGTGTCGTCCAAGCTGACAATCACTGGGTTGCTGTCCCACTTGTGGTACACCTTCTGGATCAACAGGGCACAGCAGCACACGGACAGGACAACCACGACGAGCCACCAGAGCCGTTCCAGCAGAGACCTGCCCGACTCGATGTTACGCAAGCCGTGGATCGTCGTAGCGGTGCAGAACTCTTGTAGCAATGCTCGCAGTCCATGCCGGATTTTGCCGTCACTAGATTTGCTCTGTTCTGGGTGGATGGACTTACGGGCAAAGGGATGAGCTGACTTGGTTTGACAGAGAGGTGAGTTGGAACCGAAGACATCATGTCTCCAATCGGATTGATCTTTGAAGACTTACATTTTAATGGAAAGTATGTTTGATACTGAAGCTTCAGTTATTATTCAGCGATTTATAAGCATTTTATTTCAATTGTTAAATATTTAATCAGGCATGAAAACCCTTTTGTTGTCACCCTTGAATTGAGCATGAGCATGAGCATGAGCATGAGAGATCACCCATGGTTGCCCCTCCGTTGCTGAACAGAACCGTAATATCCTTTCAGCACTACTGATCATAGGCTTCGACGATCTAGTGGTGTTTCCCTTATCAACAGCATGTATGAATGCGCTGAAAAGATAAAACACCATGATTTCCAAAACAAGATCAGTTGCGAATAGGTAACAGTCATTGGCCACCAACGGCGCCCGCCATGTCAGTTTGTAGACCTCGAGTTTAATGGACGGGAATGTTAGTTAGCGCAGGTTGCTACTAGGGCAGCTGATTTACTCTGTGCTTACACCCCACCAGCGCCAGGAACCTGAAAATTTGTTAGTAGGATATGGTGTTTGGTCAGGATTCATCATAGAAGATGATGATGCGACCCAAAATCGAATGTTTTGTTTGGAGGGATGATGTATTATTCTCAAGGCAAGCAATCGGATGCTGCTGTTGAGACAATTCCCGTTTATATGTTGATTTTTATATCAACGGTTTGATCTTAGACAGCCGGCTGTGGAAAGATAAAACCAAAGCGATATGTAAAAAGAGGGTTAAATATTAATCTCAGTGAGTGATTTGGAGCGATCTACATACTTGATTATTTAATTAAACGTAAAGCGTACGATCGTGACAATCTGCGATGCGACATAAATGATACATAACGGAAGGGAATCTATTGAAATCGCGAAATCGTGAAGAGATAATTGAAAACAAAGGCTATAATACCAAAAATAGCTTTTATTTAACGATCGATCTTTAATCAAAAACGCGGCGATGACGAGATATCTGTATTTAACGAATTTCATCTGTAATAAACTTAAAATTCTACAAACCCGACGGTCACGGCGAAACCGGCAGAATGCACAAAATCAATTGTCAAATCACGCAAACCGCCCGGAAGGAACACTCAAAAAATGAAAATAAAAATGCACGCACATATAAGGGGAGACAACAAACAAGTCGACGACGACGAAAATCAAGCGCGACGGACGCGACGCGAACCGGCAGTAGGCAAAGGTAAAGATTTGATAGAGAAAGAAAATTAAGAAAATAGAAAAGCATTAAAGACTCGATTCTACACGAGAGAGTTTCTTAAAAAAACCACTTTGTGAAAAATTATAATCAAAAGAAAAGAAGAATTTTTTTAGCGGAGAAATTATTGTTAAATAGAAATTAAAGAGTGACGTAATAAATTGGGATGATTAGGGAGCGTTCTTTTATTACGTAACGCAAAACATCGGTTTTTTAGACTCCCCCCTCGTAACAAAATTTCCATACAAATTTTAAAAATTTTGTATGGAGCGTAACACGACCTCCGACCCCCCTCTCCCCCAACTGCGTTACGTAATAAAAGAACGCTCCCTTAGCCAAGTATGAGCAAGCATGACCGGAGTTCTTTTATTACGAAGCGCAAAATTTAGTATTTTTGACCCCCCTCCCCCCCCCTTCGTAACAAATCGTAACAGATGAGCGATCCCCCCTACCCCCCCCCCCCCCCCCTGTAACGCGAAGAAGAACATTAGCATTAGGATTTAGATAATCACAACAGTTCCATTTTGCTCTCTTTTCTCACACTTCCATACACACATACAGTCATTCACATCCACACACACTGAGCTTTAAATGGAACAAACTCACCAGGAATAATGTTAATACAGCTGAGTCTGCAAAGACGGCTTCCAAGACATTTGCAGACTTTTCCCTCATTGATGCAGATTTCCACATCAATGATTTGGCATCCACGAACACGCTGCAAAGCTCGCTCGAGAGAGCAAAAACTTCTCTCTCCAACCTCAGCAAGTCATGCTCCCGTCGACCGGAACCGCGCCAGCACAGCCGCCTACAGCTCTCGGGTGCTCCTCCTTGTACCAATGCGAAAGCACAGATGCACCGTAGCATCAAAACTTGAACCAACGTATACCAAAAAAGCTTCACCTATTTTCATTACCCCTAGTAGTGCGAAACGTTCTTTTCTTCTTCTTTATCACTATATTTTTCCAAACTGCATCGGTCCTTAATATAATTTTTAATACACTCAAAAAGCCTGAATGGAGCATGTCGCACATTCATCAAACTTCACTCTGTAGGACTGCTAACTCACCGATTTCACCTTTTCAAACAAAATAAACTCACTAAATCGATCTGACACCACTGCACAAAAGCTCACTCTCAGCAAACAGAGCAGAAGCTTTCATTGACTTGTTGTCAAATAGCCAACTCGAAGGAACGGTGGAAATGAAACGTAGCGAAAAAGCTACGCGTAAATAAAAACAAACAACACATGCTGCAAAAACAAAAATGCATAGAATGCCTTTTAAAACAGCAAAACATATCTGGAAAACACTTCTATCGGGGAATGCGCGTCACTAACTATATCTTCACAACATCTCCAGCACTACAGAATGGCAAAATACACGAAAATTTACTAAAAATCTCGGAGCACCCGCGACGGTCGACTAGCTGGAACCAGTGCTGCCAACCCCTTCCTTTTGTTGTCACCCTTGAATTTAACATTTATTCGGAAATAATATTGTTGGCACCGCGATGAACCGTCCTAGTGCAGCACGCGAAACACGCCAGCCGAAATGCTAGCTGAAAGAAGAACGCAGAAAAGGGACGGAGCATCCGGAAAGCCGGGCTCGTCCAGATCAAAAACAAAATCTATTGTATTATCACCGAACCAACAGCAGAAATTCGTGCAGGAGATAATTTACTTTATTTGCGTCGATAATTAACTTTTTTGAACAGTGACCAGTTTGTAAACTGTTCATCTCGTTGTAAGTGATCATTTGATACAATATTTGTGCGCACAGTTGTATAATTAATCTTTTTATTAGCGATATTACTTACACCGCGTGGAGCAGCTCGAGGCCGCAAGGGGCGAAGAGTAAAGATAATTAGCCAGAATTAAGGCTGCAAAGCCGTTTTCGCATATGTAAGTGAAAGAATAATTCGTATTCGCACAAAGTTCCTTATATTTGATTCTTTCGATTAGCGCGCAGAAGTTCCGCTAGCAAAGCTAGCCTGTGAGAAGAGGTTAACGGAGTTACAAGGAAACTATTCATTTTAGTTTGTACTACTCTTGTACCCACACAATGCTAAATAAATATTACCTTTTAGTTTTAAGCTGTTACAACAAAGAACTGCTTTAAAAATCTAGTTGTCCGAACTACGGTCCGAACAAATATCAACTTGGAATTATATCAGACAAATCTATTGGTTTTCATCACGCCAAACAAACGATTGATCTCCAGACTTCTCCCTAACCATGACGACCTGCCAATTACGACCAGTTGACTTTCTCGCCATCTGTACTGGACGAACGATGCAGTAGTACAGCAGCTCAACCAGACTGACGAAGCTGATCCCCAGGCAGAGTCCGAGTATTCCGCCACAGTTGGCTACGAAATCCGTCAGTCCGAACAACTCGTTGCGGCGCGTGGACAGAAACTCAGCCCCCTTGAAGAAGACAGACACCTTGGACGACGTTACGCTGTTGAGAAAGAAAGCGATCATTGAACGCGAATCAAGCTAATTTGAGATCTACTACCTTTCCATCGGCTTTATCAATTGCGGTAACAACGGTTTCAGTCTCAAGGACACTGTTTGTATGCTATCATACGTCGATTGAGTGATTTCAGTGAGATACTGGATCGAGCTGCAGGCTGACATGCAGTCACATTCAGATATCAGGCCATCATTGTTCAACCGATTCTGGGATAACGCTTTGAGCATACCATAGCGAGCTTCGATGATGCATCTCTGTTCAGCGGTACTGCAGATTCGAGTTCCCGCCGATCTTGGCATCGAAAACTTGACACAACCACACTTGGCCAGTGTGTAATTCGTGAGACATTCCAGCTCGCAGTTGTTCTGATTGTACACGCGAAAGAACTTCAGGGTGCGTTCATGGCTGAAGTAGCACTGGCGACGAGCTGGAGAATAGCTGGCCAATTCCTTGGAGGTCGTCAAAATTTGCGGTCGGATTGCAATATTGATGTCTCGATCCAGGGACAGCAGCACGTACTTTGCAAATGGAATCGGGTACTCATCCGGAGAGTGCAGAACCACTTTAAAGCCTTGCTCCTCGGCACAGTGAGCCTCTACGTTGCTTTTAAAACTTGCTAAATTCAACCTTAATCGTGAAGCGTAGCCTGAGGCTCGCAAAGGATGTGTCGTGAACGGTGTTCCTGGAGCATAACCATTCTCCAGAGTCCAGTTGGTTGCGCTGTTGGTTTCAGTTAGATATTCGTACTCATTGTGAAGAACACCTTCGTTGAACATATCCTGGGCAGAGAATCCATTGTACGTGAAACAAACGCCATCCTCAGTAAGGGTATGGAAAAATTGATTTCTACACATGTCTGTGCCTTTACGGCAAACAATGATAGTTGACGACTTATCAACTGATATTTTGTTTAGCAAAGCTACCACATCCAATGAGCTGTTTGGATATCTCTCTTGATACGGTAAAACTATATGAAAAAAATCGTCACATATTTGCAACATCGCCATGAGTCGATCATGACTACAATAAAAAAACAATAGTTGATAGAATTGCTCCACAGAAAAATCTTCAGATTACCTCTTTTTATCCAATGTTCTACTACTATGAAAGTGCTGATAAAAGGCCTCTGTAAAGTTCATCACATCTACCTTGAACTTCGCTTCCGGACATACGGTGATTGCCGGAAACGGAATGGTCCACACCTTGGTCGCTGTATCGTCATAACTCACGATGACCGGATTGTTCGCCCACTTGTGGTACACCTTCTGGATGAGCATTCCACAGGCCACCACGGACAGAACGACCACGGTCAACCACCAAAGACGCTCCAAAAGCGTTTTTCCAGCTTCAATGTTACGTAATCCATGGATGGTGCTTTCGGTGCAGAATTCTCGAACGAATTTCTTCACATTTCTCCACTTGCTTCCATCTGCATGAATGGGCTTACGTGCAAAGTGATGAGCAGATTTAGTTCTCATCAGTGGATTGTTTGGACCAAGTACATGCCTCCAATCTGGATACTTCTTAAAGGTCTGCATTCTACCTAGTTCCTCAAACTAGAACTAAATTTTCCATTAAAAAACTGCAGTTTTAAAACCAAAATTGATAAAGTTACTCTTATGACAAATGCATAAATATTTAATCAAAACATGAAAACCCTTCCAAACCCTTCGTGACCGTCCACTTACGTAAAATCTCCACATCACGATGCTCAGTTGTCTAGCTAATCCAATCAAGCACCGGCTAGCCCAAATCCGATCCAATCCTTTGTCGCATTAAAGCAGGGCACTTTAAATACCTCGCCCCCGTAACACTGTCGTAATTCAACGACGTCGCATTGGCTCGTTGCGTTGTGCATACGATGCGAAAAAAAACCCTGACAGATTAACTCTTGGGCTCTCTCTTTTTGTGTGGGTGCAAGCGCGATTCCTCGTTTGTGTAAACCATTTTCCTGTCCCGTAAGCAGAAACGAGCAGCGTGTGCAAGCATACATGTAATGCAGTTTGTTAAAGAGCGGGAAAAGCTACGGGTATGGAAAAGACGTCAGCCACGAAGAATGTCGGGCAAATGTGGGTGCACTGTGAAGAAAATTTTTAACGAGTCGAGTTCCAAAATTCTCAAAATTTCAACAGTGCCCCCATCCGGTTAAGTGACTTTTTAGCCAACGAAGAACGCAGATCGCTCGAATCCGGTGGGAGGTTAAGGGTTTTGCCGAACCCACCACCGACCGGTAGAACATATATCAATGTCACTTTTTATTATTATGTACTGTATGCACGGAAAAAAAAGTGTTCCGGAAATCATGCAAATCGTACCATGAAATCGTGAATAACGCGATTTTTGCTTTACGAATTTTTGAACTATGCATATTGGGCACGAATTATCCAGGAATCGTGAATAAATATGCATGACTTTCCATGACCGATTTCACTCGTAAACGTGAATAATGTTCATGATTTCATGAAATGGATGCATGAAGTCGTGAAAAATATTCACGATTTTATGAATAAAAATTCATGATTACGGTCAAAAAAATATACCTCGTGAATAAAAAATCATGATTTCATGCAAAAAATTCATGAAATCATGAATTTTTATGCATGAATTCGTGCACAAAATTCATGAGTTCTGGAATATTTTTTATGATTTATTTTTGAAGGCGTAAAAAAATTCGTGAAATCATGTATAAACTTCATGAAATCATGCATAAATTTCATGAATTCGTGATTTTTTTTCATGAAATCATGAATTTTATTCACGTTTACGAGTGTATTCGGGCATGTATAATCATGCATATTTATTCACGGCTCCTGGTTTATTCGTGCCCAATATGCATAGTTCAAAAATTCGTAAAGTAAAACTCGTAATATTCACGATTTCATGGTACGATTTTCACAATTTCCGGATTACTTTTTCTGTTCATTTACCATTTTGTTCCACTGGGTGCAAATATCGGAATCGACAAGGAACCCTGTTTTGTGAAAAAACGGAGGACATTTTATGGGATGCCAATGTACTCTGTCCCCACCTGGCCACTTTGGAACCGGTCACCGGTTACCGGTGGTCACTGGGGACATTTTGGAATGTGCAAGGAACCCTGTCTTGTGACATATCAAAATTCATGAAATTTAAAACTGTGGCCATTGTATGTGATGCCAATGTACTCTGGCCCCACTTGGCCACTTTGGAACCGGTCACCGGTTACCGGTGGTCACTGGGGACATTTTGGAATGTGCAAGGAACCCTGTCTTGTGACATATCAAAATTCATGAAATTTAAAACATTGGCCATTGTATGTGATGCCAATGTACTCTGGCCCCACTTGGCCACTTTGGAACCGGTCACCGGTTACCGGTGGTCACTGGGGACATTTCGGAATGTGCAAGGAACCCTGTTATGTGACATATCGAAATTCATGAAATTCAAATCTTTGGCCATTTTATGTGATGCCAATGTAATCTGGCCCCACCTGGCCACTTGGAACCGGTCACTGGTTACCGGTGGTCACTGGGGACATTTCGGAATGTGCAAGGAACCCTGTCTTGTGACATATCAAAATTCATGAAATTTAAAACTGTGGCCATTGTATGTGATGCCAATGTACTCTGGCCCCACTTGGCCACTTTGGAACCGGTCACCGGTTACCGGTGGTCACTGGGGACATTTTGGAATGTGCAAGGAACCCTGTCTTGTGACATATCAAAATTCATGAAATTTAAAAATGTGGCCATTGTATGTGATGCCAATGTACTCTGGCCCCACTTGGCCACTTTGGAACCGGTCACCGGTTACCGGTGGTCACTGGGGACATTTCGGAATGTGCAAGGAACCCTGTTATGTGACATATCAAAATTCATGAAATTCAAATCTTTGGCCATTTTATGTGATGCCAATGTAATCTGGCCCCACCTGGCCACTTGGAACCGGTCACTGGTTACCGGTGGTCACTGGGGACATTTCGGAATGTGCAAGGAACCCTGTCTTGTGACATATCAAAATTCATGAAATTTAAAACTGTGGCCATTTTATGTGATGCCAATGTACTCTGGCCCCACTGAGCCACTTTGGAACCGGTCACCGGTTACCGGTGGTCACTGGGGACATTTTGGAATGTGCAAGGAACCCTGTCTTGTGACATATCAAAATTCATGAAATTTAAAACTTTGGCCATTGTATGTGATGCCAATGTACTCTGGCCCCACTTGGCCACTTTGAAACCGGTCACCGGTTACCGGTGGTCACTGGGGACATTTCGGAATGTGCAAGGAACCCTGTCATGTGACATATCAAAATTCATGAAATTTAAAACTGTGGCCATTGTATGTGATGCCAATGTACTCTGGCTCCATCTGGCCACCTTGGAACCGTTTACCGGTCACTGCGGAAGAATTCTGAATTTACAAAGGTCCCAGTTATGTGATGTTCAAAAATGCTTTAAATAAATGAAAAATACAATCATAAATTTAGTAAAACCAACATTCAAAAACTTGACATGAGCATTTCCGAAACGTTAATTGGGTACCGATCGTTACTATACAAAAATACAACGAAAACTTAAATTAAATACAAAAAGACCTAAGGGATTTCTTGTACAGTCCAGACTCGATTGTCTGATGTACTAATAATAGAATAATCGATAATTCGTATAATAAAGCCATAAATTTTTTGTCTCATTAATAACTCCAATTACAATAAAGTGATTAATTACAATAAAGGGATTTATTTTTGTTAATGCAGATAATCAAACACTTTAATTTGACGCAAATAAAGTCATAGAGAGTTGAATTGAAAATTTAAAAAAAAACACCGACATTCTTAAAATACTCAACAAATTAAAAATCTTAGAATAATTGAAAAACTCAAACTATTTAAAATACGCAAAATAAATTAAATACTTCACAAACTCAACATATTTGAAATACGCAAAATACATAAAATAAATGAAATGCTCATAAAACTTAAAATACTTGAAATACCTAAAATACTTTTTTTGTATACTTTATTAGAGTTTTAAACTCTTTCCTTAAAGTAATTAAAATACTTAGAATACTTAAAACACTTAAAATACTTCAAATACTTAAAATACTTCAAATACATCAAATACTTAAAATAATTAAAATACCTAAAATACTTCAAATACTTAAAATACTTCAAATATCTAAAATACTTGAAATACTTGAAATACTTAAAATACTTAAAATACTTAAAATACTTAAAATACTTAAAATACTTAAAATACTTAAAATACTTAAAATACTTAAAATACTTAAAATACTTAAAATACTTAAAATACTTAAAAAACTTAAAAAACTTAAAATACTAAAAATACTTAAAATACTTAAAATACTTAAAATACTTAAAATACCTAAAATACTTTAAATACTTAAAATACTTAAAATATTTAAAATACTTAAAATGCTTAAAAAACATGAAAAACTTAAAAAACTTTAAATACTTAAAAAACTTAAAATACTTAAAATACTTAAAATACTTAAAATACTAAAAATACTTAAAAAACTTAAAATACTTAAAATACTTAAAATACTTAAAATACTTAAAATACTTAAAATACTAAAAATACTTAAAATACTTAAAATACTTAAAAATACTTAAAATACTTAAAATACTTAAAATACTTAAAATACTTAAAAAACTAAAAATACTTAAAATACTTAGAATACTTAAAATACTAAAAATACTTAAAATACTTAAAATACTTAAAATACTTAAAATACTTAAAATATTTAAAATACTTAAAATACTTGAAATAATTAAAATACTTAATATTCTTAAAAACTTAAAATACTTAAAATACTTTAAAATACTTAAAATACTTGAAATAATTAAAATACTTTAAATAATTTAAAATACTTTAAATACTTTAAATACATTGAATACTTTAAATACTTTACATACTTTAAATACTTTAAATACTTTAAATACTTTAAATACCTAAATTACTTTAAATACTTTAAATACTTTAAAAACTTTAAATATTTTATTTACTTTAAATACTTTAAATACTTTAAATACTTTAAATACTTTAAATACTTTAAATACTTTAAATACTTGAAATACTTTAAATACTTTAAATACTTTAAATACTTTAAATACTTTAAATACTTTAAATACTTAAAATACTTTAAATACCATAAATACTTTAAATACGTTAAATACTTTAAATAATTTAAATACTTTAAATACTTTAAAAAAAATTAATACTTTAAATACTTTAAATACTTTAAATGCTTTAAATACTTTAAATACTTTAAATACCATAAATACTTTAAATACTTTAAATACTTTAAATACTTGAAATACTTGAAATACTTTAAATACCTTAAATACTTTAAATACTTAAAACACTTTAAATACTTTAAATACCTTAAATACTTTAAACACTTTAAATACCCTAAATACTTTAAATACTTTTAATACTTTAAATTCTTGAAATACATGAAATTCTTTAAATACTTTAAATACTTTAAATACTTTAAATACTTTAAATACTTTAAATACTTTAAATACTTTAAATACTTTAAATAATTTAAATACTTTAAATACTTTAAATACTTTAAAAAAATTAATACTTTAAATACTTTAAATACTTTAAATACTTTAAATGCTTTAAATACTTTAAATACTTTTAATACCATAAATACTTTAAATACTTTAAATACTTTAAATACTTTAAATACTTGAAATACTTTAAATACCTTAAAAACTTTAAATACTTAAAACACTTTAAATACTTTAAATACCTTAAATACTTTAAATACTTTAAATACCCTAAATACTTTAAATACTTTTAATACTTTAAATTCCTGAAATACATGAAATTCTTTAAATACTTTAAATACTTTAAATACTTTAAATTCTTGAAATACATGAAATTCTTTAAATACTTTTAATACTTTAAATACTTTAAATACTTTGAATACTTTAAATACTTTAAATACTTTAAATACTTTAAATACTTTAAATACTTTAAATACTTTAAATACTTTAAATACTTTAAATACTTTAAATACTTTGGATACTTTAAATACTTTAAATACTTTAAATTTTTAAATACTTTAAATACTTTAAATACTTGAAATTCTTAAAATACTTTAAATACTTTAAATACTTTAAATACTTTAAATACTTTAAATACTTTAAATACTTTAAATACTTTAAATACTTTAAATACTTTAAATACTTTAAAAACTTTAAATACTTTAAATACTTTAAATACTTTAAATACTTTAAATACTTTAAATACTTTAAATACTTTAAATACTTTAAATACTTTAAATACTTTAAATACTTTAAATACTTTTAATACTTTAAATACTTTAAATACTTTGAATACTTTAAATACTTTAAATACTTTAAATACTTTAAATACTTTAAATACTTTAAATACTTTAAATACTTTAAATACTTTAAATACTTTAAATACTTTAAATACTTTAAATACTTTGGATACTTTAAATACTTAAAATACTTAAAATACTTAAAATACTTTAAATACTTTAAATACTTGAAATTCTTAAAATACTTTAAATACTTTAAATACTTTAAATACTTTAAATACTTTAAATACTTTAAATACTTTAAATACTTTAAATACTTTAAATACTTTAAATACTTTAAATACTTTAAATACTTTAAATACTTTAAATACTTTAAATACTTTAAATACTTTAAATACTTTAAATACTTTAAATACTTTAAATACTTTAAATACTTTAAATACTTTAAATACTTTAAATACTTTAAATACTTTAAATACTTTAAATACTTTAAATACTTTAAATACTTTAAATACTTTAAATACTTTAAATACTTTAAATACTTTAAATACTTTAAATACTTTAAATACTTTAAATACTTTAAATACTTGAAATACTTTAAATACTTTAAATACTTTAAATACTTTAAATACTTTAAATACTTTAAATACTTTAAATACTTTAAATACTTTAAATACTTTAAAT
Organism: Culex pipiens pallens; assembly: GCF_016801865.2. Classification (NCBI taxonomy): domain Eukaryota; kingdom Metazoa; phylum Arthropoda; class Insecta; order Diptera; family Culicidae; genus Culex; species Culex pipiens. The sequence continues at coordinate 218,061,627 of NC_068938.1, read as the reverse complement.
ACTTTAAATACTTTAAATACTTTAAATACTTCAAATACTTTAAATACTTTAAATACTTGAAATTCTTTGAATACTTAAAATACTTAAAATACTTAAAATACTTAAAATACTTAAAAAAACTTTAAATACTTGAAATTCTTAAAATACTTAAAATACTTAAAATACTTAAAATACTTAAAATACTTAAAATACTTAAAATACTTAAAATACTTAAAATACTTAATATACTTAAAATACTTAAAATACTTAATATACTTAAAATACTTAAAATACTTACAATACTTAAAATACTTAAGATACTTAAAATACTTAAAATACTTAAAATACTTAAAATACTTAAAATACTTAAAATACTGAAAATACTTAAAATTATTAAAATTCTTTAAATACTTTAAACATGTTAAAAAATTAAAAAAACTTAAAATATTTCAAGTTCTTGAAATATTAAAATACCTTAAAAAAATAATTGCTTAAAATTATTTAAAAGCTTAACAAACTTTAAACACTTCAATTATTTCAAATACTTGAAATACTTGAAAACTTTAAAAACATTTAATATTAAAATACCTGAACAAATGAATATACTTAAAAAATAAATATTTCAAATACTTAAAATATTTTTAATACTTACAATATTAAAATACCTAGAAAAAAATAAATGCTTAAAATTATTTCAACACTTAACAAACTCTAAACACTTGAAATATTTAAAATACTTGAAATACTTAGATACTTTTAAAAGTCACAATATTAACATACCTGTTAAAATAAAAATTCCTAAATTCATTAGCATACTTAACATACCTAAAAATAATAATATTTCAAAAAACTTAAAAGTCTTTACAAAATTAAAGTACCTAAGAAAATTGAAATGCTGAAAATTATTAAAATACGTTATTAACTTCAAATACTTTAAATATGTTAAATACTTTAAAATAATATGCTTACAATATTAAAATCATTAGAATTATTAACATACTTTACCTTTGTCCCCATTTCTAGCTCAAAACAAAGCACCGAAATGTCACTCAGCGCATCCACGAGAACCGATAAAAAAACGGGATTTTTTCGTTTCCAAAACCAAAACAAACCTCACTGTCTGTCACACGCGTAGAATGCTCCGGCAATTGACAGAAAACCGAAATCCCTACGAGTCAAAACAAAAAAACACGGGAACTGTCTTATGGACCATGTTCCCCTTGATTCGACAATCGAAACAAAGACGCGAACAAACCGGGAACTGTTCTGTCTCTTACCTTGTTACTCCTCCTGCCGCTCGGCCCTTCTCTTGCCGCTCGGTCCTCCTCCTGCCGCCCGGTCCTCCTCCCGCGCTCGGTTCTCCTACTGCCACTCGGTCCTCCTCCTGCAGCTCGGTCCTCTTCCTGCTAGCCCTTGGCTCCGTTGCCATTTCCAACGGAACGGCCGCAGATCTTTTCCCGGTTCCGGTAGACAGCACCTCCAAATCCCGGGTCCGCAAATCACGGCCACTTTCACCGGCAAACACAACAGGACGCGACAAGTCACAACGCGATTGACTTCGTGGCAAATAAACACGCGGCTGAACTGGCAAGCGAAAGACAAACTTGACAGTTCGAACGAAACTGTTCTTGATTGATCAAGATCACTCGTCATAAACATGGATAAAAATTCATAAACCCATGAATGTTATGCACGAATTCATGCATTTTATTCATGAAAACATGTTAACTTTCATGAAATCATGAAAAACATGATTCATAAATTCGCGAATAAAATTTTACGGCGTAAAATTTACGCATGCATAAATAATCGTAAAATCATGAATATTTTTCATGAATTCATGAAGTTTAGTCATGACTTCATGTAAATCAGTCATGAAATCATGAATAGTGATATGCATGATTTCATGAAGGAAAATTCATGAATATTCGTAAAAAAAATTTAGCCATGAATAAAATTCATAAATTCGTGCATTTTTATGCACGATTTCATGCATAAAATTCATGAAATCATGAAAGGTATCACGAAATCATGCACAAAATTATTCACGAATTCATGAATCGAAATTCACGATTTCTCGCACACTTTTTTTTCCGTGTGCGGCGCGCCATCCATGGTTGATTTTCTTCATGCTTCATGGAGGTAGGATTTTGTAGGCAACGTTGGACTGGCAGCTTGGATGGATGCTTGCATGCATGCAATGCATATAGGATGTCACTAGGTGAGATGCACTTGCTGGATGCACTTTCTGGGGAGCTGGAGAATGTTTAGTAGCTTGCGGGATGCATTGTAAGATGGATTAAGGTTAACGAATTTACAGCTTCAAGTAGAAATGTATTCTGAAAAAATGGCTTTAAATTGCTCATTTCAAATATAAAAGCTCATACAATACTGAAAATTTTTAGAGGGTTTGACGATGAACTAAAAATATGAAAGCCATTCGTTATGACAAAATATCAAAAACAGTTGAAACGAAACAATAACATAAAAACTAGTTTCGTAATTTAGATATTGCTGTATCTCGAGGCCGTTGTTCGTTACAAAAAGTAGTTACAGGCAAACTTGTAGGTAATTTGATACGCATTCTGAAAAAAAAAACACTGATGAAAAAGGCACGCTATTTCTATTAGATTTATTATTTGAAGGTTTTTTAGTTGGTTTGAAAGTCACATTTGAAAGTGATCGAACGAAAAAATCATTCGCTAAATTTTTGTGAAATAACCTAAGATGCTGCAAAAATTTAAAAATTATTTATTTTAGTCGTATTTTTGGAAAGTGATCGAACTTTTCGCTCGAATTAATGCTCCAGACAATTTTTTAATGTCTCCATATTGACCATTTTCCAAAGTTTTATAAGAAAACATGTTGAAAATAAGTGTTTGCCATTTTTTGTGATTTTTAGCAATTTCTGTAAGACTTGATTTTGAAGTTTAAAAAATTTCAAAAAGGTTGAGCAAATTTTACATGCTTTTCACATATTAAAATTGACAATCGGATGGTGGTCAGGAGCACCTACTTCCCTCGCAAGGACATCCACAAAGCCACCTGGACATCACCTGACCAACGGACGAAAACGCAAATCGACCACGTCCTGATCGACGGCCGATTCTTCTCGGACGTAACGCACGTGCGCACCTTTCGCGGTGCGAATATTGACTCGGACCACTACCTAGTTGGAGTTGACATGCGCTCAAAGCTGTCGACGGTGTTCAACCAACGCCGAAGCCGGCGGGCCCCTCCGTTCAACACCGCATGTCTGCAGAACGGGGAAGTGGCCCACAGTTACGCGCAGCAGCTGGAAGCGAATCTGCCAGGTGAGGAGGAACTTGGCGCAGCCTCGCTCGAAGATGGTTGGAGCCGTATCCGCTCAGCCATCGGCAGTGCAGCGGAAGCCACACTGGGTAGTGCGATCCGAGTCAGCCGAAACGATTGGTACGACGACGAGTGCCAACGGATTACCGCCGAGAAGAAGGCAGCTTACGACAGGAAGCTGCACAAGGCGACGAGAGGGAACGTGGAACGATACAGGCAGGCTCGGAATCGGCAGGTCGCGATCTTCAAGCTCAAGAAGCGCCAGCAGGAAGACCGGGATTGCGCAGAAATGGAGCAGCTATTCCGAGCTAACGAAACGCGAAAGTTTTACGAGAAGGTGAACCGGTCCCGCAAAGGCTTCGTGCCGCGAGCCGATGTGTGCAGGGACAACGAGGGAAACCTGATCGTGAACAAAAGCGAGGTGTTGGACAGGTGGAAGCAGTACTTCAACGAGCACCTCAACGACGATGAAGCGGACGGAGACGGCGTTGGAGTCAACCTTGGAGCGCCCGCAGCTGATGAACAGTTCCCGGCGCCTGATCTAGAAACGGTGAAGAGGGAGATCAGGAAGCTGAAGAACAACAGAGCTGCCGGCAAGGATCGGTTACCCGGTGAGCTCTTCAAATATGGAGGAGAGAAACTGGCGAGGGCGCTTCACTGTGTAATCTCCAAGATCTGGGAGGAGGAGAAGCTACCGGAGGAGTGGATGGATGGTGTCGTGTGCCCCATCTACAAAAAGGGCGATAAGCTGGACTGCGGCAACTACCGCGGCATTACGCTTATCAACGCGGCCTACAAAATCCTCTCCCAGATCCTCAGCCGCCAGCTGTCACCCCATGCAAGGAGGTTCGTGGGGCCCTACCAAGCGGGCTTCACTGGCGCGCGCGCCACCACGGACCAAATATTTTGTCTCCGACAGATCCTCGAGAAATGTCGTGAGTACAACGTGCCCACACATCACATCTTCATCGACTTCAAGGCAGCCTATGATACAGTCGACCGCGAGCAGCTATGGCAGATCATGCACGAGAACGGATTTCCGGATAAACTGACTCGGCTGATCAAGGCTACCTTGGATGGTGTGATGTGTCACGTGCGTGTTTCGGGGGATTTAGCGGAACCCTTCGGATCACGCCGAGGGCTGCGGCAAGGTGATGGCTTATCCTGTGCGCTGTTCAACATCGTCCTTGAGGGCATCATTCGAAGAGCGGGCATCGACACGAGTGGCACGATCATGAACAAGTCCTACCAGTTGCTTGCTTTTGCCGATGACATCGACATTGTGGCAAGAAACCTGGAGACGGTGAAGGACGTCTACACCCGACTGAAGGTACAAGCAAGGCGTGTAGGACTTGGCATGAATACGACGAAGACGAAGTACATGAGAGGAAGGGGTTCGAAGGACGTTGGCCCCCCGTGTCTCACCCCTCTAGCTGTGGATGATGATGAGTTGGAGGAGGTGAGCGAGTTCGTGTACTTGGGATCGCTGGTAACCGCCGACAACGACACCAGCAAAGAGATCCGGACTCGTATTTTTGCCGGGAATCGTGCGTACTTCGGATTACGGAAGACTCTCACATCAGATCGAGTGCAACGCCGCACGAAGCTGACGATGTACAGAACACTGATCAGACCGGTAGTCCTCTATGGCCACGAGACTTGGACGATGCGGCAGGAGGACGAACGTGCCCTTGGAGTTTTCGAACGGAAGGTGCTACGAACGATCTACGGTGGAGTGCAGGTGTCTGACGGAGTGTGGCGAAGACGCATGAACCACGAACTGCACGCGTTTCTTGAAGAACCGACCATCGCCACCCAGGCGAAGATCGGGAGGCTCAGGTGGGCCGGCCATGTCGCCCGAATGGACGAGAGCCAGCCTGTCAGACTGCTTTTTGACCGCGCTGAACCAGCTGGCGGTACAGGCAGAAGAGCAGGGAAACCGCGCGCACGGTGGGGAGATCAAGTGAATGGTGATATCCGGAAGATCTGTAACCTGGGAAATTGGAGAGTAGCAGCTCAAGATCGAGAAAGATGGAAGCGTCTTCTTGCTACAGCACGCGTACCTGGTGCGCTATGCTGATTGGTATGGTATGTATCGGATCAAAAGTTTCTTAGATATCATCCAGTTAAAGTTGTGGGCCAAATGGGTAGCAATTAGAAAAAATACGTTTTTCTTAATTCTAATTCCTTTCAAATCCATATCTCAAGTAAGCAATTTAAAGTAGGAACAAAATGGCAAAACAAATTGGAGAGTATTTTCTCAACCTTTCCTTAACCTGATAAAAAGTTGCAAACTAACAGGCGCCCGTCACAAATAAACAATCAATTAAAATTACAATATTTTTTTCGTAGACAAGAATGGACAAAATTTAAAAAAAAAATGCAAATTTTAATTCCAAAATGGCTTTAACTCCAAAACGATTCATTTTATCAAAAAATCAAAAAAGTACTCTTTTTTAAATTCAATATTTATGATTTTTGGAAGTATTTTTGGGTGAGTTTTTCATTATTTTTCAACAAATCAAAAATCATTGTTCCGAAAAGTCGTACCTATTTTTCCGAAAAGTCTTAATCATAACCTTCAAATTTGCATAAGACTGATTTGGTGTCAAATTTAGAAAATTTGCAAAGCGCTTTTTATGGACAGCGTTCAGATTTGTATGGTAAAACCAATTATGCAAAATTGCTTAATTTAACCTAACAAATCGAAGGTTAAAGGTTGATCCAATTTAAAGATTTAAAACAGCATTTGAAACAGAGTTTTTGAGCAATTCTAGAGAACTAATTCATAGAAATTTAATGTAAATTGACATACCATTTTTGTATGGATAGCTGTTCAAATTGAGACTTTTATGGACTTTTATGAAGTAAAACTTTTTTTGACTTTTTTGGTCACAGAAAAGCCCATCCCCCCCAAATATCGGCCAATTAAAAAAATACAAATAAATTCCGTTTCCGGTTTTCGTTACGAATTGTTCTTCATTATTATGTTTGATGTTTCATTTGTTTAATATATTGAATCTATTTTTCAAGAATTGTCTGCTGAGAAATTCTCCGTAAATGAGCAAATTTATCAAAAAAAAATTTTTTTTTTATTTGTATGAAACTTTGTATGCCTTTTTTATGACCAAAGAAGTCATTTAGAATCAGTTCAACAGTACAAGTTTTCATGTAATTTTGACAGCTTCTTATTCAAAAATCTGGTGTATTCGTCAAAGTTGTAGGTAGTGATACTCCGCCTCTAGACGGGGTTCGATCTAAAAATTTGCCAAAAATCAGTTTTTTTAACCAATTTTTGATCTTTAAAAAGCATTGGAAAGAAAAACTTTAAGCAAGAAATTTAAAAAGTCATTTTATAAACATGAAAAATTTAGAAAGGCTAAATGTAATGATAGAAGGGTGAAGAATAGGCCAAAAACTATCAAAAACGAACATAAACTAAACAAGATAAATGCAAATTTAAATACTATAAATAAAACAAGAAATACATAAAACAAGAGAAGTAAAGTTTTTCGTAGAACAAAAGTTGCTCAAAATGACCTCCTGAACAAAAGAAAAATAAACATTTTCGGTTAACATAAGTTTCGAAACCGTGTACTAAAAATTTTGATTGCGATTTTGATTACCTGTAGAAAATATAAACAAGCTTGAAAAGATCAGAAAGTTGAATTTTTAAGTGACAATAACTTAGCGAATATGCGTCCAATTTTCAGTGTCAAAAAATGAAAGTGTCGTGAAATTTTCCGATCTCTAGAATAATAATTCAAAATTAAATTAAAATAAAATGTATCTATCTACCTTAATGGCAAAGGCCCAAAATAATTTATTTTCAACTATTTATGAAATGAATGAAAGCCAAAAGAACATACAGCAATTCCCCACGAAAACAGCATGATTTGAAAAAAAAAAGTTTTCCGATCGGGCTCAAAATTTTTCTCGGGGTTCCTTAGCCGAAATAATTAGACCCATATTTATTGTTTGGCCATTAGGGTGACCTATACCGTGTTAGGGTGGTCCGAAAAATGGCAATTTTCGTCGATTTTTACAAAAACCACATTTTTCAAAAAATCATAACTCCGCATCATTTCAACCGAATTTAGCTGTCTTGAGCGCAAACGAAAGGGTATTAGATAGGCTTTTAAGGAAAAACAGTTAAAAGTTTCAAATATCTAGCCTAGCATTTGAAAAGGTCAAATGAATACTTAAAATGCTCTTTCGAAGGTCTCGGGACCAGAGAGCCTATGTCTGAAAATATTTGTAAGAGATTCCTCGGAAAATTTTACATAACATATCAAAAAATTGCGAAGTTATGTTTTCAGTATTCCGAGATACGATTTTTTAAAAATAAAAACTGGGTTTTTCGACGCGCCGCCCGCAACAACTGGAAGATGACAAAAACGGCAAAAATTATATATTGGAAAGCTCATCGCATCATTCATGACCGGCGCATCCATCAGAATTATTTTAATCAAACACCTCAATCGTCGGACCTCTCGGAATCCCAAAACGTGATACCATTCCACGCTGGCTGGAAATTCTCCGGCATCATCCTGGAAATCCCCGTACAAATACCCGAAGCAAACAAAACCCGGCTGCCAACGCAGCACAAAACAGGAAAAATCCCATTAAAATACCCCAAAAAGGCAGCAAATAAATCTTCATTCAGTCTCCGCTGATTGTGTGCTGCTGCTGTTCGACGAAAATCCTTTTGCTCACTAACGATCAACGCTTGGAAGAGGTTGCTCCTCGTTTTTTTCCACAACTGCCAGCTGTTTCCCTCGGAAAAAAGCGAGAAAAAAAGGATTCCACGAGAGGTTCAACGATTTCTTTTTTTTCTGCCAATCCGAAAAATTTGCTTTGCTCATCCCCGGAACAAGGATTTGAACCGTCCCAGCCGTCCCAGTCCGTCAGTCGTTGCCACACCAAAGTACAGGTGTTCAATGGTTTTCTCGGAATGCCTTGCCGGGGGTTGATCCTTGGAAACCGAATTGGAATTGCTAAGCTCGGGGATTCACCTCGTTTTTTTCTGGCTCGAAAAGTCGGATCATCTTGGGATGCATGCTGCTTGGTTGGACCACGAGTGCTGTGTGCGGTGTACAGGTGTCCTATGAGAATTAACTTCTTGTTTTTTTAGAAATGATATTTTTTTAGGTTTTATGAACACCATGAATTTCATTTATTAAGCAAAATTGACCTACTTTGATACAATTTATACTTTTCCATAATTTCATGGCCGGCTTATGAATATTGGATTAGTTCAACGACTTGAACAATTTGAATACCATTCTCATGTGCTTTATAACAAGACACTGACTGTACCAGCAACATCACAGAAAAAAGTGAGCAATGATAGTTTTTAAGCTGGAATTTGTTGTAATGTGCTCGTTTCTCTTCCCCCCAAACCCCCCTCTGACTCACGAAACGAAACGAGAGTGATAGCTCTTCAAAGCCCGAGTGTCGATGTGCATTTTGCTGGCCGGGATCGCACCCGGGACCACTTGCTCGACACGACACGGGGACGACGCTTCAAGAGGATCCTTGGACCTGGCAGCATCAGCGGAGATGACACTTCTGAACTCGAGCTCTCACACACACACACCTGGCCCGGTGGACTTCAATCGAGGAAAACGAGGGAAAATAGATCCGGCGAGGACGACGACGAACCGGCTGAAGTGGGGGGATAAATCAATCTGTGTACGCCAAAGTGAGAATTTATCGCTCTTCAGGAAATCCCCTCAGCCTGGATGGCTCGGGTTGGCTTGGGTTTCCGTCCCAAGAACTGGCTGTCGAGATGGTGATGGGACCCGCTCTGCGGATCTCGTGATGACGGAGATTTTCTTTTTTTTCATGCTTTTATGGTTAGTAGATTTTTTTTTTGCTTGGATTTTGTAGTGATTTGCACTTTTTTATTCGCTAAACGACATCTCTTTTTGGCTTTGGATAAGGGTGCTCAGGAATTATGCACTGATGTATTAGAATTGATGTTTTTGGATGCATCAAACATTTTTTTTTTATTATTAATTTGGGCATCCTAAAGATAATGGGGTAATTCTCCGCCAACTCACACAGCAGTTGCCCCGACCCCTCTTCGATTTGCGTGAAACTTTGTCCTAAGGGGTAACTTTTGTCCCTGATCACGAATCCGAGGTCCGTTTTTTGATATCTCGTGACGGAGGGGCGGTACGACCCCTTCCATTTTTGAACATGCGAAAAAAGAGGTGTTTTTCAAAAATTTGCAGCCTGAAACGGTGATGAGATAGAAATTTGGTGTCAAAGGGACTTTTATGTAAAATTAGACGCCCGATTTGATGGCGTACTCAGAATTCCGAAAAAACGTATTTTTCATCGAAAAAAACACTAAAAAAGTTTTAAAAATCCTCCCATTTTCCGTTACTCGACTGTAAAAAATTTTGGAACATGTCATTTTATGGGAAATTTAATGTACTTTTCGAATCTACATTGTCCCAGAAGGGTCATTTTTTCATTTAGAACAAAATTTTTCATTTTAAAATTTCGTGTTTTTTCTAACTTTGCAGGGTTATTTTTTAGAGTGTTTTAATGTTCTACAAAGTTGGTCGTCATCGATCATGGCCGTTCATGGTCACCCGCGACAGACACGGACGACGAAACAAAGAGAAACGCAAAAAGTAACTTTTTCAAAACTTTTTTTCGTAAAATCGCGATAACTTGTGATGTTTATAAGCAAACCCCTTATGTCTATATATCAAAATTTTTGTAATTGTCTGCTCTACAACTTTGTAGAACATTAAAACACTCTAAAAAATAACCCTGCAAAGTTAGAAAAAACACGAAATTTTAAAATGAAAAATTTTGTTCTAAATGAAAAAATGACCCTTCTGGGACAATGTAGATTCGAAAAGTACATTAAATTTCCCATAAAATGACATGTTCCAAAAATTTTTACAGTCGAGTAACGGAAAATGGGAGGATTTTTAAAACTTTTTTAGTGTTTTTTTCGATGAAAAATACGTTTTTTCGGAATTCTGAGTACGCCATCAAATCGGGCGTCTAATTTTACATAAAAGTCCCTTTGACACCAAATTTCTATCTCATCACCGTTTCAGGCTGCAAATTATTGAAAAACACCTCTTTTTTCGCATGTTCAAAAATGGAGGGGGTCGTACCGCCCCTCCGTTACGAGATATCAAAAAACGGACCTCGGATTCGTGATCAGGGACAAAAGTTACCCCTTAGGACAAAGTTTCACGCAAATCGAAGAGGGGTCGGGGCAACTTTTCCCGATTTCGTGTGAGTTGGTAGAGAATTACCCAATGACTTCACATTTTCCACTTGTAGGTGGTTGTAGCATTCCTCATGCTCATGCTCCACTGAAGCAAAAGAAAAATTGCAGAAATTGCAGTGTTTGAATGCAGTGCTTTCTACAAATATTTTTTCCACATAATCCTTTTTTTGTATTCAATTTCATCCATTTAGTTTTATAATATGCATAATCTCGTTTTAGCTATCAAATAATGATAACGGCCATTATGAGCTCCTAGAGCCATTTTAGCTTTGGAATAAAACAAGTTGTCACTTGAAATATATGTAGATAAACTATTTCAAAGCGTTCAAGAAAAAAAACTCTTGTATTTTTTTATTTAAAAATTTTATATTTTAGCTTTGCGTAATTCAAGTAATTAAAGTTCTCTTTTTACTAAGCACTCTTTTGCAATCAATTTAATTTATTTAACGGTGTTTTTCCAACAGGGATTTCTGAAATATATTGTTCTGTTGTTAATATAATTCAAAAAATTCTAAATTAGTTAATTTCAAATTATTATTAGCTTTCAGAAAATCAACAATAATTAGGCTGATTCACAATTTTTCAGCATACATGTTACTCTGCTATTCAAAAATACTTATAAATTTTAGATTTTCTTCAATTTAGTAAACCATGAGGTTTTTTTTGTAGAAAAAAATTGACAAACGGTTTGGCTTTTAAGTTCACTCAGAGTAAAGGTAAATTAACTCGAAAAATATGGGTAATTCTCTACCAACTCACACGAAATCGGGAAAAGTTGCCCCGACCCCTCTTCGATTTGCGTGAAACTTTGTCCTAAGGGGTAACTTTTGTCCCTGATCACGAATCCGAGGTCTGTTTTTTTATATCTCGTGACGGAGGGGTGGTACGATCCCTTCCATTTTTGAACATTTGAAAATGAGGTGTTTTTCAATAATTTGACTTTTATGTAAAATTAGACGCCCGATTTGATGGCGTACTCAGAATTCCGAAAAAACGTATTTTTCATCGAAAAAAACACTAAAAAAGTTTTAAAAATTCTCCCATTTTCCGTTACTCGACTGTAAAAATTGTTGGAACATGTCATTTTATGGGAAATTTAATATACTTTTCGAATCTACATCATTTTCGAATTTTGAGTTTTTTCTAATATTGCAGGGTTTTTTTTTAGAGTGTAACAATGTTCTACAAAGTTGTAGAGCAGACAATTACAAAAATTTTGATATCTAGACATTAAGGGGTTTGCTTATAAACATCACGAGTTATCGCGATTTTACGAAAAAAAGTTTTGAAAAAGTTGTTCGTCGTTGATCATGGCCGTTCATGGTCACCCGCGACAGACACGGACGACGAAACAAAGAGAGACGCAAAAAGTAACTTTTTCAAAACTTTTTTTTTGTAAAATCGCGATAACTCGTGATGTTTATAAGCAAACCCCTTATGTCTATATATCAAATTTTTTGTAATTGTCTGCTCTACAATTTTGTAGAACATTGTTACACTCTAAAAAATAACCCTGCAAAGTTAGAAAAAACAAAATTTTAAAATGAAAAATTTTGTTCTAAATGAAAAAATGACCCTTCTGGGTCAATGTAGATTCAAAAAGAACATTAAATTTCCCATAAAATGACATGTTCCAAAATTAACGGAAAATGGGAGAATTTTTTAAAAAATTTTAGTGTTTTTTTCGATGAAAAATACGTTTTTTCGGAATTCTGAGTACGCCATCAAATCGGGCGTCTAATTTTACATAAAAGTCCCTTTGACACCAAATTTCTATCTCATCACCGTTTCAGGCAGCAAATTATTGAAAAACACCTCTTTTTTCGCATGTTCAAAAATGGAAGGGGTCGTACCGTCCCTCCGTCACGAGATATCAGAAAACGGACCTCGGATTCGTGATCAGGGACAAAAGTTACCCCTTAGGACAAAGTTTCACGCAAATCGAAGAGGGGTCGGGGCAACTGCTGTGTGAGTTGGCGGAGAATTACTCATATTTAACTCTTTTTTACTTCAAATACATTTTAATATTCGAAATATTGTCTATAGTTTATGCAATGAAGTTGTTCCAAATTTTATTTAAGAAATGTTGAACTCAATTCTCAATGTAAAATCAAATTTGCAATCGGAAACTACAACGTTTTCATGATATAACCATCAAAAGTTTGGATTGAACTGAAAAATTCAAGATTTGTGATTGTTTTATTAAGTGTTCATGATTGTCCAATGTACAATGACCATTCCTGTTTGTCCTCCATTTTTGTAAGATATGTTGAGCAAATTTCCTATAAATTGCTTAGTAGACATTGAAGATTGGTCTTTTGGTTGCTGAAATGCAGCGAAAAATGAAAAAGAAACAAGAATATTGAATTTTATAACGTCTCATCCAAACAGCCTTTTATTTTCTTGTACCAATATCTCATACATATATTAATAGTCCTGTTTGAAAAAATCTGATCTTTTATTTTTTTTCAATTTGGAATCAAGACTAACAATTCAATAGGGCGTAATTTTAAATATAAAACCTTTTTGAAATGTTAGTCTTGATTTCAAAATAAAAAAAATCAGAAGGGTCAGAAAATTTCACAAATGTTCATATTTTAACATTATAAAAAGGATCATTAGTTTAAAGATATTGGTACTGCAAAATAAAAGGCTGTTTGGATGAGATTGAAAAGACTTATTTTTTTCGTTTTTTTTTCTTGTATTTGCTGTATTTGAGCAACCAGAGGTCTAATCTTCAATGTCTCTGAGGCAATTTTATTGGGTTTTTTTTAACACTCTTTAAAGTATATAAAAACTGAAATTTTTCACTTCAATTTAAAAATTAATTTGCTGTATCTCGAATAAGGTGCACCTTATAAAAAATCTGTAAAGTTCATTTATATTGGAAAAACTGGAGTTAAAAAAAATTATCGAGTAAAATTTCAAAACTATTTTTTCCAAAAATCATGATTCGGGAGCAAATTTTTTGTCCACACTTTGCTATACTCAAAAATTACGTTTTTGTTCCCTAAAACATATTAAAAAAAATAAAAAATAAATAAAAATATGGAAAACATGTGAAATTAATAAAAAAAACTTTTTTCCTGGCACAATATTTTTTCTGAATATTCTTCATACAATTTTTTGTCCATATTTTTCTATGACTCAAAAGTTACGTTTTTCTTGTTCCCTAAAACATTTTAAAATTTTCAAAAATAAAAAAAAGGAAAATTGGGAAAATGATCACTGTTATATATTTTTTCATTTACATATTTTTTCTGAATATTCTTCATCAATACCTACAACTTTGCCGAAGACACTAAATTGATCCTTCAAAAGTTACAGATTTTTGAGTGTTTACGTATCATTTTGGTATGTTTGAAAAAGTTTGAGCCAATTCAAAAAATATAAATAAAATCCATTTTCAGTTTTGACGATTTGCAATGGAGCAATGCAAATTTAATTTTAAGTTTACTTACACATTTAGGTTGTACAAGAGTGGTTTAAATTTGACTTTTCGCAGGTCTGAAAAGTATGAGCCCATTCAGACCAAAACTCGAGCAACCCAAACCAAGTAGGGTAGGGTAGTCATCAATGAGACACTTTTGGTTTTCAACTCTCAAAGATTTTTCTTACTTTTTCATCAGCATGTTTTAATGAGCTTTTTGTTGCATTTTCTTTCTTTTAATGTGTTCTAACATTGACAAAAATATGAGATCGATCCAACATCTACAGCCAGAGTTATTCAACTGTCTCATTGTAGACGCACATGACAGGAACAATGAGACAGCTGGGGAACAATGAGACACACTACGAAAATCAAGATTTTTCTAGTAAAACATCATGTTTTTGTATTGTTCCATTGCAGGTAACTTGCCTTGAACATTTTAGAGCAATTTTGCCAACATGAAACTTTAATTAACAAAAGTTATACTTAAAAGTATTTAAATTTGTATTGCGCAATTCCCACTAACTTGGACTTCGCACTAAATTATTGCTATCGATCACACTATTGCGACTTGTCAAACTACCTTGGGAAAATTTAAATTTCCTAAAAAATGATCAAAGTGCTCGCTTGTTTTTCAGCTGTCAATCGCAATTTTAAAGTGCGAATGTCTAGTTTGGTGGAAACTGCGACTGGCAGTGTAAACAAACAACAACTGGTTGCCTAGTTTTTCGAATTTTTGTTGTCAAAAGTGCGAGAGAAAACTGCGGGCAAAATCCAAGTTACAGTGCAAGGATCAATAAAATCCGTATATTTATACCAAACAAGCCTTACCCGACAAACTTCGTCTTGTAATTTTTTCGCTTCTTGACGTTTTTAGCTTGTTTGCTATTCAGCCTCCTGTGATCAAAATTTAATTTTACGTAACTTTTCCCATACAATCTGCAGATATCCCGGAATCGGTTCCAGAGTGGCCAAAGTTGTGATTTTTTGGCGTAAGAACCTTCCTTGGACTTATACGAACCCAATGCAACAAAGAGCATCTCGATCTGACGTTCCGTATTGAACTGATTCGCGTTCGAACAAAACCGTCGAAATTTTTTATATATATAGATAACTTTGTATTTTTGGTTAAATGAAGTTAAAACTCTATAAATATGCCAAAATCACTTTTAATTCATGTTTTGAAAGATTTCCATAGATTTTGAAAAGTTTAATGAAGAAAAATCAAAGTGTCTCATTGTTACCCATGGGCTGAAATGAGTGGGGAACAATGAGACAGCCCTGGATTCTGGGTATATTCTAAATTTTTGCCAAATCTAATGAAAGGACATAGTAGCCCAACTCAATCCCTATGGAACGTCGAAAGAAATTTGAAGAAATATTAGTTTTGGTGTTAATGGCAGCCTACGAGCGAAAAAGTATTTTTTGTCCATAATTTACTTTTACACCCCAGAATCAAACATTTATGAATAACTTTTCAAGGGAGCGTCCATAACCAAAGCCACTATAATGGCAGACGTGTATCCAGTAGACACACCTTTCCCCAAAATATGAGCCTGATTGGTTGAAACTACGACTTGTGAGAGCCATTTTATCATTGTTCCCCGTGTCTCATTGATGACTACTCTACCCTACTTTGTACACACGATTTTGTATAGGAAAAGTCACTTTTTAACTGTTTGTCATTTTTAAGCCTATAACGCAGTTTTGCTTAAAATGCCAACACATGTGGCATATAGACCAACGAAGAAAAATCAGTTCTCAAAATCGTGAATAAGCGTTCATGAAAATCGGAACTACAAACAAAGTGTTCGTAAACCAAAATTTTATGAGCGCTTGCTCACGATTTTGGAGACTGATTTTTCTCCGTGTAGATATGCGGAACTGTGGTAAGTTTAACAAATTATAAACTAAATTTAATTAAAAACCTCACAAATTTGTACAATTCAGCGTCATCTTCCGTAACCTAACAACCCGTTTTGACATGTTTGAAAATCGAGCCCATCGAGCACGCAGATACGGAAAACGTCCTTCACAGCCGCATCCAAACACAAATCGAACGCCAGAGCAATATTTATCTAGCGCGAATGCACGCCACGCGTCATCGATTGTAATCAGCAACGCAACGCGACTCAACGGCTTGTCGGTGATCAGGCCAGAAACGGCGGCATCAACACCAGCCAAAGTCCCTCATTAGGGATCCGGCCCGGTTTGTTTTCCCAAAAGCCACCTCGCGTCGCGAATTGTGCGCCCCAGTTTGGCGATTGTTTGATTGTGTCACTTGTAGGACAGAATTTGAACAGTAGTGAAACGTGCATCGTGATGGCCTTTTTGAGGTTTTTTGGGGTTCGGAACTTCCAGCTAGAAATGTCGCATACGTGGTTTGACGAGTCGAATCTTCTGTTGACTTGCTGCTGTTGACAAACATTTGAATTCAGGCCACTTTGCTTGATTAGACACAGTTTGATTTTCCGCAACCTCTCACGATTCGTTCAAAAGCCCTCTAAACTGTCTTGTTTTACCACGTGTTACCCGATTAATAACTTCCCATCTTGTTTTAATAACGTATTAACAAAGACCCGTGTAAAGGTGTCGACTTCCACACCTTTTCAAGAACTAAACGACTTTAGCTACTGCTGCTGCTTCCACTGAACCTCGCCGGGAAGAAAACGGTAAGCTGGCGGAAGCCTAATCGGTGACTAAGTCTAAGGCCTCGGCAACAACCAACGGTGGGCTGGAAACAAAAGCTGTTGAAAAGCTGTTTCACTCTGAAACCACACACCATACCCATTCCGTCGTTGCGTCGATGTCGATCGGTTGTGGCAATTTGCTCAACGAAGAAGCAGATACAACAATGTGTTTCGCGTTTTTGCGTCAGGTGAAAGCCTCTTAGCAGCAGAATGGGCTTTAATCCGGGGTTCTAAATAGATGATGTCGTGTGTCGTGCGCCTTCGAGGCAGGCAGGTATTAGCGAAAGGGAAATTGAATTGCCTTCTTGGGAGGGCGAAAACTATAGCAGTTGGCACTTGTCTGAGCAGATGGCTTTGCGTTGCTAGGCTGTTAAGTTTGATTAAATTTCTGCCGGGCATGGCAAAGTTGGTGATTAATTCCCGGAAAGTGTTCGAGGTATTCGATTACAGTTTTGAAAAGTTATTAGTTTTGGAAGCTTTGTAAGCGATCGAGCAGTCAAATCATGTATATGCTAACTGAATAAATTGTAATATAACGATATTTTGCGATGAATATTTGGCACAGAGGCTCGAAGCTGATTAAATCTAAAAGGAACATAAAAGACTTAATTAATTGTTTGGCTTGTGAAAAGAGGTTTATTTATACTGACATTCAACAAAGTTCTACTGCAGTGGCATCAACTGAAATTTTAGTAAAAGATTTAGCGATTTAGATTTTAATGCATTCTAATTTCATTGATATTTGTCACATTGACGGATGATTTACTGAAGATTCTGTAAAATGGGTTTCAAAACATAAAAATAAGCAAAGGATCATTTGACAGATCATTTGCTAAACATTTGACGTTACTTGTTTTAAATTTATCAAGATTTAAATTTGTGTTGCCATCCACAATATTTCCAATGCTGTTATTTATACATTTTTTCTCAAATCACTTTGAAATTTAAAAACATCTAAAAATATTATTTTATTATGATGTAAGTTGCTATAACTATTATTTTTGTGTGAAAAAGATGTTTACTGAATCACATTCAGATAACGACAGCTCCAATACTCTTCAAGGGTGTTTCCAGAGAATGTTCAAGTGTGATAAATGCCACCGCTGGGAAAATTGTGAAATATTCCACTAATGTGAGCGTCAGCGTCTTTTATGCATTTCTGCGTGATGGTGCAAATTTTTAAGAAATCAATTCTCCCTGAATTCCAGAAATGGATTTTATTTGCATTTTTTTTAATTGGCTTAACCCATTTTTGTCGTTGGTTCAACCATAAATTATTGCAGCAATCCATACAAAGATAGAAATTAGATATTCTGTGCCCTTTTAAATATTTTTTAAAGAGGATATGGTGTCTTGAGGTAATGAGAGGACTTTTTTGTTGATATTGAACTTGATTGCCACTAGAGGGTGACGATTCTCGAAAAGTTAATATCCCGGAAATCGAGTGTTGAATTTTGCTATTTCCCAGAAATTTGCGAAACGCAAGAATTTCTTATTTTGGCCAAATTATTGATATGTTGCCGGCAATTTCAAAAATAAAAATACAGTAGACTCTCTGGCTGTCGATCTTCTCGATATCAATAATTCTCCATCTATCGATGAATTCTTCAGTCCCTTCAATCTGCATACTTCAATTATCTTCATTCCTCAATATTTTCCCTTGCTTGAAGGATCTCTTCCTCGACGGTCCCTTGGATTCTGTTTGCTTTAAAAATCTCTTCCGGTTGTCAATAATTTCACTTTCTCATGGCTTGCATAGACATTTTTCTTGGCGAAACGAAGCTCTGAAGGGTGTTTGACATTAGTTTGTTTTTGTTTGATGGACGTTGCCATGATTCTCTCCCATAGCTGGTTAGCAAGAAAAAACAAATTTCGATCGAGTCTTCATTTTGCATCGTTCTGTAAACTGATGATTCTCTTCCTCGACGGTCCCTTGGATATTGACAACCAGAGAGTCGACTGTATTGTAATAAAATGAACCCAAGTGTATTTAGAGATATTTGTTCAATAATATATAATATTTTAAAAGTAACCATATTGAGATTTCCATTATTTGGTGATATCTTAATATTAGTGAAAAGCTTACCGAATCTGCAAATGAAAAAAAAAAATAAATTTCAAACAACTAGCCCACTCTTTCAAAACTACATTAAAGTTATGCTACTACCGAAAGTTTACAAAATGCCAATAAATGCATGATATTTTTTTTGTTTTACTACCTGTGATCCCAAAATGATTTAAATACAAAAAAATCGATATGCGATGTATTTTGAATGATTTTCAAATCAATTAAACAAAAATTTTGCAATAAAAATTAAAAAAAAACAGCAATAATTTGTGATTTTTTGGGAAATTTTTGACAAAAACGTGGAATAAAATGGGCAATGGTCATATGTTTTTTGAAGAAAAATAGATAATAATTTTTAAATTTCAAAGAAGATAGCTCGGCAACCAAGACTTTAAAAACATTTGTAAATCTATCCGATTTTGCCAAATTTTGTAATCTAGATCATGTTTGAAAGTCCCATAATATGAATTCTTCAACTTTATCAAATATTCAACAAGATTTATAAATTATTTAAATACACAAATAATCGTATTAAATGTATTTTGAATGATTTTCAAATGAATAGAACAAATTTTTTGCAATAAAAAATTTAATTTTCTGCAATAATTTGTCATTTTTTCGGGGAATTTTGGAAGGGGAAGGGACAAAAACTTGAAATAAAATGAGCAATGGTCTTATGTTTTTTGATGAAAAATAAATAATAGTTTTTAGATTTAGGTTTTTAACATTGTCATCCAATTTCAAATAAGATAGCTCGGCAACCAATACTTTGAAAACATGTGTAAACTATCTGATTTTCCCGATTTTTTTTTCAAATTTTGAAATCTAGCTTATGTTTGAATGTCCCTTAATATAAATTCTCTGAACTATCTGATTTTCAAAAAAAAAAATCAAAATTTTGAATTCTAGATTTTTGATTTTTTTTTTGGAGAATTTTTGAAGAAGAAGGGACAATAACTTGATATAAAATAGTCAATAGCAATAGTTTTATGTTTTTTTTTGAAGATAAATAAATAATAATTTTAAATTTTATTTTTTTTTTACATTGTCATCAAATTTTATAGCAAATCGCTTGGCAACCGAGACTTCAAAACCATTTGTAAACTATCTGATTTTCTCGATATTTTTTCCAAATTTTGAAATCTAGCTTATGTTTGAAAGTCCCTTAATATGAATTCTCCAACTTAATCAAATATTCAACAAGATTTAAAAATTTTGAAAGAGTTTTTCGGAGAGGTTGGAGAACACAAAAAAAAACAAATATTTCGTTTTTATCATAAAAATCCAACAGATGGTTGCCTTGTTTCTACTTTTGAAAAAAAAAAAAGTATAAATAGATGACAATTATAAAACTCATTCAATAAAAAAAATTCCATCTCATTAGCAAATTTTGTGGGTTTCTTCATCTAAATTTAAAAAAAATCAAACAAAGGGGCCTGAACAGTTTCTATCAATACCTACAATTTTTCCGAAGAAGGATTCTTAAACAAGTACGTACCATTTTAGTGTGGACAGCTTTCAAAAATGCTTCAAGACTTGTATGGGTTAACCAACTACACTAAATGGCTTCTTGAAGAAGGCTTCCACAAGGTTTGCGTCAAATAAAAAAAAATAGAAAAAAGAACACGAAAATGGTGAATTAAGCGAAGAGTTTCTCAACAAAGATATTTATTGCTTGGCAAAAAAATGCATTCATTAATGATTTGATGAAAAAACAGTTTTCTTTTGCAACATGAAAAAGTGCCAATTTTGTTTCTGACTCAAGTTTCGTCAACTGAGATGAATCGGGACTACATTGAAATAGTGACATAAGTTTTTAAAGCACTTGAAGTTTTTAATTTGGATATTGATGACACATTTTGCAATGTGTCCCAATGAACTCCTCATTTCTATGTTTGACCATTATTTCTGCTCTATACTTATATTTTATTTAAATATTAAAAAAAACCTTTCTTTGGATTCCCTTTTTTATTTACTTTAGTGTCATCAAGTATTCTACCTTAATTGTGCGTACATTTCCTCGACATGAAATGAATTTTTAATTTGTTCTCTGCTTAACCTTGACTGTTACAGCACTTCCAAGCAGCTTTCATAGCAAGTCAAAAATTCATACCTTTATTATCCCATAATTTCCCAAGTAACACCTCCTTACTCCCCCTCCTCTCTTCTCCAGAAGTCTTTATCGGCATCAAACACCAGGGTTTTCACCGAGCATAACCATTCCGAGGGACATTCCGGCCAATTTATGGTGGTTATTAATTTTAATTCCTGCGAAAATCCTTCGCACCTTCCCCGGCGGCACCCACGTGTGAGAGGGTGTGTGTGTCCACACTGCCACAGCTTAGGGCGCTTCAAAGTCGTCTCTAAACCGGGCTAGAAGAAGAGTGGAGAAAAAGGGGGTGGAAAACTTTTAACCGCAGGCTCCCACCTCACCGCGTGTGTTAAACCGCAGCATCATCCCGGCGACGAGGACGGGGGCCGCACGTGGCCACTTTGGCACACGTGTGTGCCGCCGATTTGGCAAGCCGCGTGTGAAACCATGTGTGTTATAGAGATGTCCTCTCCGCCCGCCGTCGCCGGGCCGTCGAGCTGGTTGTTCCGAACAAAGTTATGCGGCCGGGAATGTGTTAATCATAATTAATGGGCTTTAGACGAGGATTGATGTGGTTCAGCGTGCGCGGATCTCTGTGTGTGCGTTGCTGCATTTGTTCAAGTGTGATAAATGCCACCGCTGGGAAAATTGTGAAATATTCCACTAATGTGAGCGTGTGTGTGACGAGGTGGCACGGAGGGAAAAAAGTTTAAAACGATCCATTTGTTGCACGGTCTTTGGGGTCGGGGTGACACCGCACAGGAATTGCCAAGAAAAATTGACGGTAAAGACAAACGAAAATAAATCTCACTCTGCGACCACGCAGGAAAGGTGCGTGCCTCTAGAGTGGAAGTAGTACATCTTTTCGGAAATTATCTTCATCAATATTCATTAATCTGGTGACGTCTGACATGCTTTTAAGGAGTCACATTAAGGCTTTTCTATGACTTTGAACAAATCTAGATTACTTTTTCAAAACAATTAATGCCAAAATTGTAATAATCAATTTTTTGTTTGAAATGTTTTAATTATTGCAGAATCGTTGTAGATTTGATTTTTTTTTTGTTAACCTTCCTACGGTATTGGGGTCCTTTTCGGCCTTTTTGAAAATTAAATTTGCCATTACTTTTGCTATATACATGCTAAAGCCTTGAAATTTCCTGACATTAAATTTATAGTATAAATACACATTTCACAAAACAAACAAACCTTGGACGACCCCTAGGGGAGCGTCCATAAAAAAAGTTACTTTAAAGGTATTGGGGTCCTTTTCGACCCCAAACTTTAAAAAATCGTCAAAAATCCATTTTTTGACCGATTCCGGTTCTTTTGGTCACAAATGAAAGCTTAGAACGTCCCCTTTCCGAAACCGACCTGGAAAACCGGATTTGGTCACTGTGGCCACCGGGAATCGGTTACAACCGAAAAAGGACCTTTTTGAGACCCCAACTTTGACGACCTGTATCTCCGGCAAATTTCAACCAATCAGGATGCTCCGGGTTGCATTCGACAGGTATTTACCTGTACTCTGACCACAAATATTAATATCAGGGCCAGGTGACCTACCGGTTCCGGAAATCCGGAACATCCGAAAAGTTCATGTTTTACTGTTTTTCACATATAAGCGATACCAATACTCTCATGATAGTTGAAATTGATCCATAAAACTTACTAAAAATACAATACACGACTGCCAGAACCACTCTGGAGTGTTAGTGGCCACTTCCGGGTAACCTGGAACCGGTTCCCGGGTACCCGATGAACGGCCAACTTGACTTTTTTGGTGAAAACCCATCATGTTGCACATCAAACTCCATGAAATTGAAATATATGTCCATCTTTGGTAATGCCGTTGTTCGCTGAGCCATCCTGGCCAATCTGGAACCGGTTACCGCTGGCCCTTTGGGGACACTTCCGGAATATGACAGAAACCCTATCATCCGACATATCAAACTTCATGGAATTGAAAGATATGTCAAGTTACGGTCATGCCGTTGTTCGCCGACCCATTCTGGCCAATTTGGAGCCGGTTACCGGTGGCCCCTTGGGGACACTTCCGGAATATGAGAGAAACCCTATAATCCGACATATCAAACTTCATGAAAATAAAAGATATGTCAATCTACGGTCATGCCATTGATCGCTTATCCATTCTGGCAATTCTGGAACTGGTTCCCGGTGGCCCCTTGGGGACATTCCCGGAATATGAGATAAACCCTATCATCCGACATATCAAACTTCATGAAATTGAAAGATATGTCAATTTAGGCGTCATCCATAAAGTACGTCACGCTCTAGGGGGGAGGGGGGGTTGTCGCAAGCGTGACAAAGTGTGACAAGGGGGAGAGGGGGGGTCCGTGAGACCGTGACGTCACGCTAGAATATTTCCTGAATACTGAAAATTATAGAATATATCTAAAAAAAGCTTTTTTTTAGATAAAATTTACTCATAAATCAAACACGACACAAGGCTTTAAGAAACTGAGTTTCCGATGATAGATTTAATATGCTTCAATCAATAGATTTTCAAAAAAAAACTGTTGATGGTGATTTCTATCACTACAACATTCAACAAAATAAAAATAAAAATCTAAACACAACCTGTAAAAATTAAAAACTTTCTGGATTGAACTCCGAATTTATAAATAATCCTATTTATAAATCATGTAATAATTATTCAAAAATCAATATAAAGGAGGGGGAGGGGGGGGGGGGTTCAACAGAATGTGACGTAGTTTTCGAAGGGGGGTTGGAGCCAGCGTGACAAAGTGTGACATAGGGGGGAGGGGGGGTTAGTTTTGGCCGATTTTAGCGTGACATACTTTATGGATGACGCCTTACGGTCATGCCGTTGCTCGCTGACCCATTCTGGCCATCATAGAACCGGTTACCGGTGGCCCCTTGGGGACACTTCCGGAATATGAGAGAAACCCTATCATTCGACATATCAAACTTCATGAAATTGAAAGATATGTCAATCTAAGGTCATGCTGTTGTTTGCTGACCCATCCTGGCCAATTTGGAACCGGTTACCGGTGCCCCCTTGCCCCTTGGGGACACTTCCGGAATATGAGAGAACCCCTATCATCCGACATATCAAACTTCATGGAATTGAAAGATATGTCAATCTACGGTCATGCTGTTGTTCCCTGATCCTTTCTTGCCCTTTTGGAACTGGTTCCCGGTGCCCTTTGGGGACATTCCCGGAATATGAGAGAAACCCTATCATTCGACATATCAAACTTCATGGAATTGAAAGATATGTCAATCAAAGTTGGGGTCTCAAAAAGGTCCTTTTTCGGTTGTAGCCGATTCCCGGTGGCCACAGTGACCAAATCCGGTTTTCCAGGTCGGTTTCGGAAAGGAGATGTTCTAAGCTTTCATTTGTGACCAAAAGAACCGGAATCGGTCAAAAACTGGATTTTTGACGATTTTTTAAAGTTTGGGGTCGAAAAGGACCCCAATACCTTATGTGTGATTTTTTTTTAATACCAAGGGAAGGTTAAAGTATATTAATCATTTTATAGAAATAAATTATATGTAGAAGTCACATTGAAACACTTTTGCTATACAAACAAGATTTCCTTCAATTCAATTTTCTTTCTTCAGTATCCTACGATTTTTTCGTCATTTTTGTTATATATTGCTTCTTATGATGGGGTTTTCTTAGGAGAAACTTTAATTCTTTACACAGATAACATGGACTGTAAAATTTGTTTCTGACAAATTTTTGTGCATTGATTTTTAAGCTTATTATATGCTAGCTAAGTAATCATTAAAAAGCATAGCCAATCGTGGTCGGTAAAGTTATCCCAGCACCAATTTAAAGTGAACAAACAGTTATTTTGGATTTTTAAGGATTTTGGGAAAACTATTTATTTACTATCCGAGGAACAAAATTATTAATAATTTCCCAAAAATATAAAATTGCATGATAGATCTGCCAGTGACAACTGATTAATGAAGAACAAGATATTTTTATACAAAATAAAATTATTCAATAATTGTACATAAAACATAGAACTAGATTCTGAATTGTGTTATAATTAATATACAACTAATTCAAAAAACCTTCTGGAATTGGAAACTGAGTCATTATCAAGCGTGCAATATTTGTTGTTAAATATCAGTTTATCTCAACTGCTGAGGAATTCCTTCATTAGGGGAATTTGGCCAAGCTTGGAGGAGAATGGGAATGCAAAGGATCCAATGTCACTAAACATGTTTGCATAAAATTTTATCTGACGCTTTCTTATAAAGATTTCAGTTATTATTTTCTATGAGTTATAACTTTTTTAACAGTTTCTGTAAGTTTAATTTTTTTCATATATAAGTAGATCTTGGAAATGTTTAAATATTGGATGATTTGCAGGTTGTTTTTTTCATAATGAGAAGATTTTTTTGAAAGAAGATTTTTTTATTAGTTTCTGTGAGTTCTGTTTTTAAACCAGTTTCAGTTTTTGAAAAAAATCTTTTATGTTTGAGATTCAGTTTTAGAGCATTGAGAATTTCATTGTGTAAAATTTTGCAGAACAATAAAACTTTAAGTTCTCGCATATTTTCATATAGGAATAGTTTTTTATTTTTTTTAAGAGGCAGTGTTTGAAGATTTTGCTCGATATGTTATAGAGGTCGTTCGATGTGCTCCGATTTGGATGAAACTTGAAGCGTTTGTTTGTCTATAAATGTGATGGACTCATGCCAAATTTAAGGGAATTGGGGTAATCTTTAAATTACTTCATTTTTGTAATACTTTATGAAATTTAATTCTCTTAAGTGCATTTGAAAGGTCTTTTGAAGCACTTCAAAATGTACCATACACATTCGGGATTGGATTTTTTTCTGATAGCTTTTGCAAATTACTGATAAAAAATGATTTCTTTAAAACCTCAATATCTTGCAACAGCAACCATGCTCCCATAGGTTGTGTAAGTGATCAGAATTTGTTGTTTTGTGTCCCTGGTATAATATTTCAATTTGTCATAAGTCCATGTTAAATCCCCTTCTTACTTGACGTGAACTGTCACTACGGAAATTTTAAAAACCAAATACGTTGTAAATCAAATTATTTCAACAAATTATTAATTATTCAAAAAATCATCTGATATGGGAGTCCAATATATTTTGATCACTGACATGACCGAAAACTGAGATTTTTCTATCTTTTTTAAATGCACACGGACTATTAGTAAAAAGATATAAAAAAAATGATCAGCAACATGATTAGGAGCTGACTCATAGATCCATTTCAAAAGAATTGCTAATCAATAAAAAAAACAAACATTTTGAAATTTTCAAATCTATTTCGAAGGTTATTTTTGCATTTTTTTTCCTTTTCTGTCCAATTCGATCTCCCCAGTACCAGTAAACTTTCTTCCCATTTCGAACAAATCTGCTGTTGAAATGTAGTCCATATCTTAGCTCAGGACAACAACTGCACCAATGTAATTGTTAAAGCAACCTAATAAAAATGAAAATTAAATGAAATGTTAAAATTTCACTTGGGCCTATGCCAAACCGCAAATCTGCACTTCAGGGATATAGAACAACAAATTCTGATTACTAACAAGACCATTAATCGGCTTACAGTTCCATCCAAGAATGCTATTTGAATTATTTTATAATTTATTTGATTAATTTTTCCATTATTTATTGAATTTCCCATGGCAAAGCAGCAAAATTTTACTACAGAGAAAGATAAAAACAAATTCATCTTACTAACTAATTTGATACTGATTTTACTGGATCCGATTAAAAAAAAATGTCATGCTTTGAAGGCCGATACTGAGCTTTAGAGTGCTCAAAATTTTATTCACTTTCTTCATTCAACTTAAAAAAAGCAAAGCAATCCACTTTAACAACCCCCGGGTCTTTTGTGGGCTCTGTTGCAAGTTTCTGCTCATTTATAGGCGTCCGAAGGTTATGTGTGGTGAGTCACCCATAGCCCCTTTTACGCAAATGGACCGACGTTTTACTTCCCCATCCGATAGAAGGCGTGATCAGGCATATCTCGTCTCGAAAAATGCCACCGGGTCCGTCTGGGTTTGAACCCAGGCCATACTGGGGTTTAGAGGCTACCACGCTAACCACTGAGCCACCGCAAGTTGGGTCGACTCCGGTGGCACCAATTTTTCACCAATTTTTCCCTCTCCTAATCACTGCCAAAGGCCAAGCATGTTGATAAGAACCCTTGCCCCAAATCATCACCACCGAAAATTCATCGTGTTCGCTCAACCGATCTGTTGAGGGCAGATTTTCCCGTCAATTACCACGCTTCACAGCACAAACACGTTGAATCCCCCTTGTTTCGTCCCCAAAAACCCAACTCCCACAACCAACGACTACGACGTGCGGTCATTTCCGTCCAATATCACCTCAAATCCCACTCATGACACGTGTAAGCCAACCAGTAATCTCAGCTCAGTTCAATTTGGGCCAACCAACAGCAAAACAGCAGGAGGAGTTGCGGGTTCGGTGTTTGGTTTGCTATCTTTTCCTTGTATTTGATTTTGACCTCGTACAGTTGAAATCATTTGGCCCAGAATTGAGCTACAAAGTTTTTTAGCTATGGTTGAAAACCCAATTTGAAGATGTTGGTTCAAACATGGTCTTTAAAAGTACTGTTGAAGGGGGGGAACTTTGAACCACCTTATTCATCTTTTGTTATGAAAGCAAATTAGTGGAAATATTTCAAATATTTTTAATTGTTTAAAAATATTTAACCAAAGTCACTAATTATATCGGTATCAATAAGAGACAATCTCAAAAACAGAAGACGCATCCGAGGTGGTTTCGGTTCCGGCAAACAGATTCGTTTCTTCAAGTGATAGCCTTTGGCTTCGAAAATGGTGTGTCGTCGTCTGTTCGGTTGGTCGTTGCGGTTGACGTTCAGTCGACTGTGAACTGAAGATATAGAAAATGAGGTCGATCGGTTTTTTTTCTTTTGCAAAAAGGCTTCGAAGGGTGTTCCACCCACATTCAAACTGACAATGCCACCAGACAGCACAAGGCTTAATAGAGATGACCGAACCCGAGAGCGAAATCAACAAAAATCCGAGAAACGATAAAATTATCAATTTATTGTTATTTGATGATGTTGTGCCGCACGCAGAAATGGGCTCATGAGGTGGGGGCGGATGATACTTTGTTACGGAGACAAGGGTGCAAGCAACATTCCAAGCAGGTCAATAGAAGGAGAGAAGATGGCCGTTGTCGGTGTTTCTTGTTGTTTGTCGAAAATTGGTTCGATGAGGACAAATGACGGTTGTCGGTGGTCAATGTCCGGAGAACATATGCTTTAATGAACTGAGAAGGGTCCGTTCATAAATAATGGAAGCACAGAAAAAATCTGTATTTATGAAGGGAAGAACAATGCCCGAGCTGATAACATTGGATATAAAGAAGGAATTTTAATTTATGGTAGACTAAATCTACGCTCGCTACAACAATATTTAACATAGTATCAGTGAATTTACATTCTGGGGGTGAGATTAGGCCATATGATTTTTTTTAAGTTTTCTCTAGAATTAGTTTTCCCCTAAAATTACACTGATGGATAATTTATTTTGACTTAATCTTTGAGTTCGAACATTGTTCCAAGTTCGATTGGCCTTGACCCTTTTAAAATATTGAGAATGGGCCAATTTTCGAATGGTTCATTATTTTCATAAATTTTTCAAAAATTGGGCTCTAGAAAGTTTCTTAACATTTGTTTTGTGCCTTTACTCTAAGACAGTGATGGAAACCCACCTAGAGAAAAGGATGGGTCAAGGGTTAGGAAGGTTTCGGTCCCCAAATTGTGTCCTATGGTTTTGCCCTGAACTAAAAAAAGTATATTTTGTAAAAGTTAATAGATGAAGTTCATTCAATACAAAAAAATTCAATCAATACAAAAAACGAGCAAAATTCTCGATTAAATTTTCAAAAGGTCCTATCTGCATAGGAAACCCATGACTCAAAGGTTGTTTTGTAAATTTACTCAAGAATTAATAATTAGGTTCAACCTTTAATGTTTAAAGACATTTTCTGAACTATTCGAAAATATATTTTCAGAATAGCTTAAATATATATCTTGAAAACGGGGCACTAAATTAAAATTTCAGTTTTTTCGATTGCAAATTTAATTTTACGTTATAAACTGAAGTAAAAAATTTGATTAAAATTTCTGTTTTCCAAAAACATAATAAAAAAATGATGGTATTTACTTCTCTATGGATCTAAAGTCCGTTAAACATTACAAAGAAATAATAATACGAGATGCCGAACATTTAAAAAACATTTGATTCCCAAAAAAAAAAACGGGTATCAAACGAAGCGAAATTTTGATTGCAATTTCAATTCATCTAAAAGTTTTGGTAAAATACAGAAAAATAAAATCACAAGTACAAACGAAACAATTTTTTTGGCATATTTTTCACTTAATTGCAATTTGTTTGGTTGAATATTTCCAATTTTAAAATAAATGTTTTATTATTAATATTTGAGATATTTTCAAAATAACGGTATTTTTTGTAAATGTTGGTATTTTGAACACAAAACTCAAATCAAATGAAATTTCAAACAAAATTTTGCTTTATGAAAATTTTAGTTTTTTCGAAAAAAAAACTCTGGTATAATGAAAATACATACAAAATTCCGCAAAATGCAAACTATAAAAAATTTAGAATCTTCAATTTTTTTTTGCAAAAAAATTTATACCAAAAAAACAATTAAAAATGCAAACAAAATTCCGCTATTTAATACTCATGTTGTGAATAAAAACTTGAATATTTTTTGAAAAATACGGAATTTTGTAAAAATTTCGATATATTGAAAAAATACTGTGTTTTAGGAAAATTTCAGTATTTTATTAAAAAAAAAACCATTAAAAGTGCAGTTGCATACAAAACTTCGCTTCGTTTCATACCCATGTTGCTTATAATGAAAAGTTGTTTTTTTTTTCGAAAAATACAGAATCTTTGTTAAAACATATTTTTGAAAAAAATACAGTATTTTGTGAAAATTTCAATATTTTACAAAAAAAAACCTTAAAATGTTGAAATGCATAAAAAGCTTTGCTTCGTTTAATACCAATGTATGTATGTATGTATGCTTTGCTTCGTTTAATACCCATGTTGCGAATAATAAAAAAATGTTTTTTTTTTCGATAAAAACGGAATGTTGTATATTTTTGTAAAATTTAAGTTTTTTTGTGAAAATATCAATATTTTACAAAAAAAAACCTAAAAAAGTGACAAAGCATACAAAACATCGCTTCGTTCAATATCCTTGTTGAATTCTTTCGAAAAATAACGATAGAACTATCGCTATCGATTTCGAAACTCGATAATTTACAACCTTGGCTATTACATAGTATATTTCAATAAAAAAAAAAACAAATACTAAAAAAAGAAGCTTGAATAAGGCCGATTTCATCAAGAATTGCTCAAATTGATTATTTCTACTCAAGTTGATCGTTGTATAATATTGCTCAATTTTGCATCAATATTTAAAAAGGCTTTTCTCAAAACTGGTCTTTTTTGTTGAGGACAATTGAAGTTTTACGTAAAACATTTAGGAGTGCAAAATATTTTTTGGATTATTATAATATTTTGTTTCTAATTATAGTAAATTTAATCATAATTAAAAGACCAAACACGTAAAACTTTGCAAAAATAACATATCAACATTTTTTCCAGTTCTCATTTTTCACTTTGGATAATACGCAAGCATTCCTTAACAATCAATAATATCTTATGAAATTATGCAAATAATCATTGCAATTCAAGGCCTCATTTTTCAATTTGCAAACCTCCCAAACACGTGCAAACGTGGCAATCCAATCGATTTCCCCCGTGCTCAATAAAACACATTCATTTCACTTCCATTTTCCTGTTTCGGAAAACACACCGTTTCAAGCTAATAAAAGAAAACATTCCTCCTAATGGGTAACATCATAAAAATTGATACTGTAAAAAAGGCACCCAAGAAAAAAAAAAAACGCGTCACGCGTGAAAGCTTTACCTTAAAAGAAGCATTATCCACTCCTAGTTTCGCAAACACACAGGTGGGCGGATCATTTTGACGTGGTGATGGTGGCAAAAGTGTAGACGAAATAAAATAAAATCAAATTCGTGTTTTGCAAACGGGAGTGGAGGCAAAATAGCTCCGCAGCGGGAAAGTTCGCGCGAGAGAGGGAAAATGACTTTTCGGCGCGTAAATGGAAAATATGCCAAGATCGGGTAATTTTATCGACGGGAGACAGCTTTCGGTAGAGTCTCTTTGGGCTAGATTTTATTTTGCGTAGGCATAACATCTTGAAGTGTTAAAAGGATAGCTGAATGGAGTGGCTGATGGTAAATAATGGGCAGACGGGTGTCGTTAAACGAGTTTGTAAGCTTTTGAGTGCTTTCGGTGTTACCTTGAATCAAGTCTTGACTGATGTGTGGGCGAGAGTGACGACTTTTTAAGGAAATTATGCAATTTCCTTAGGCAGTTGGGACGTGCTCGGAAGATGGTGATTTACCTGGAAGCGAAGATAAAGGATTGATTTGAGTACATTCGGTTCTTATGATAGAAACATATTTAGATTTTAATACAAGTTCAATTTTCAAAAATATTTGTTTAACTAAATATTGTGCAAAGAGAATTTATTTTGAGTGAGGTTTGACACAACACAATTTTACCTTAACCTAACATGGAACTCTTCAGTCACTGTCAATCCCCAATTCTGGGAGTTCTCGTCGTCTCTTTAGAATAATGCACAATTCTTGTTTTTCACGTTAATCCCCGCGGAGTCTCTGAAGTTCCTCACCAACTAATTCCACGATATGTTCCCCAAAAGGAGCATTTCCGTCTAGAGTTGCGTGTATTTCTCAGAACTCAACCGCCAGCAATGGATCGAACATGGCAAATTAGCACAACTTGGTGGCCTTCTTGCGGTGTCACCAGTTAAGGAGTCAGTGACAGAGCGTGGACGACCGGAACGGGGTACGTGACTGGAACACTTGCAATGCCAGACCGGCTGATCTGGGTTGGCTGATGGGGGGAGTGCAACCGGTTCAAGACATCACGTGGGAAGACAAACGGAACGGAACCGTTGCAGAACCGTGTTGTGGATGGCTGGCGCAGAGGTCTTGCGTGTCCGGACCTCCTGAGTGGATTTGCGTGTATGCCCGTTAGCGCCAGGCCGGCATGTGGAGCTGGGACCAGCGTATGGCATTGTGGAGGTCGTTTGCGAGGAAGTTGAGAGAAAAGTCGTCATTCCTTTTAAAGATTTTCTTAGAACAGCAGAGAAATGTATACAACAGTTTTTCAGATATTACAACAGCAACCTAAAAAGTGATCCACAAAAAATCCCAAGCCCGAACCTAAAATGAATAAATTCCAGTACTCACAAAACTATCCATATTTCACGTTTTCTTCATCACAACAGAGTCTGAATTCTGAATAGTGAACACAGTTTCCCAGCTCAGAACTAACACTCCAAACGGTTGCCATACGGTGGTGGTGCTGCCGGTTCTGCTGCAAAAGTGGCAACCGAATTCCAATGGAATCAAATATTCAAATAAATCACAAAAAGGGCTTTCCATATCCGCCTTCACGTTTCGGTTCTCAAAGAAACTGTTTTTCAGAACTTGGTGTACACCACAGATGCAGCTGTCTATAAAACCGAATCGGAACACACACACACACCTACGTACACAATGGTAAATATTTCACTATTTACTGTGAATTTGGTGAGTTTTTTTCGGGAGGAAAACCCCACCCCATTCTGTTTGTCTCTCTGTCTCTCTCTCACTGGAATCCAGTCTGGGTTTGCACCGATATTATTCATACATTTTATGCTTTTTATTCATGAAACAGCCTCAACGCGTCAAATGAAAAAAAAAACCTCCCCGAACCAAACAGACTTTCTCGCCATAAATCTTTTTCGGATGTGTTGTCCTAGGGTAGGAAGGTATAAACCCATCATGAATCAAAACAACGCACACACACACACTCACCCACATTCACACACGGCATCGAAAATTGTCCCACTTTACAGTTGGCGATATTTTTCGAATATATGCACCAGCATTGTAACGGAATCCAATTGCGAGCTGGCCAAACATGGCAACAGAAAGAGACAGTCAAATAAGGGAGTTTGAGGGCGATGGGTGGGTGGGTTAAAAATAGAGTTTGGGACCCCCAACCCTTTCAAAACCTTCCCCTGGGGTGGTACGGCGTAGAGTAGCACATAAATCAACACAGCACATGCACTCGCTTTACGACAATTGCCAATTCACCTCGCCACCCACTCGAACCAGGAGGAGAGCTACGTGCACGGAAAAAGGGTTGGATTGGTTTGGAAAATTCGGTAGAGAACCGTGCGTCTCCACACAATACTTTTTGTGCCGACATGAAAATTTTAACACAGAAATAAGACATGTTTTAGTTCAATACAAATAGAATTCACAGACTTATTCAAAGATTAAAAATTATTAAAACAAGTTATTTTGACACAAATAAAAACAAAATTTGAATAAATTAATTTTATTCATCCATCTTTTTTATGCTTTACAACGCCTTTACTTTCCAACCTAAACAAAGTAAAATGTTTTGTTCAATCTTTACTAACCAATTTTCAAATAATTTAAAGTATGAAAGAAAAAAAAATCCATATTTATTAGATATTTTACAATCACTGAGTAAAAAAAATCTGCCAAAGGCATTTTGTGATAGTTTTTCTAATAACAAATTAAAATGAGCTCGCATTTCAAAAAAGGTTCAGATAAATATGTAAACTTTGTAAACTGGAATTGTCCAAATTCCAAATGCCCAACGTCCATCATTATTACCCAAAATTATGAAAATAAAATAAAAGAAGAACTTTTAATATGCAATTGGTCGTAAAAGTAAAAGTACAAAGAACGTTCAACAATCAACTAAATTTTTCAACGAAAATCCCGAGATTTCTCAGAAAATTTTCAATTTATTAATTATTTGGTAATTTTTCAACAAAATCTTGAAGGACTGCATAATATATCATAAATCGTTAATATTATTTTAAGGATTACTATTTTTCATGTCAAAGAAGATCTCAGTGCTCAACAGCCGTAAACTTGTCTTACCAGTTTGACAGCTTGCCCAGAGCAGACGTGTGTGGAGTGCGCCCTAAAGGCAACGTTCGCGTGCCTCGAGTTGTTTGACGGATGGAGGTGGAAGAGACCTCCGAAACGGATGATTTTCAACTCATCCCTGGAAATCGGAAACGGAAGAAGTCCCCTGAGGTCACCGGAGCTGTCATCGGAGAAGAAAAAGTGGAGCAGAATCTGCTCAACAACAACAAGTTCAGCCCGCTAGCGGATAACAAAAACAACAACAATGCCAGCCCAGCAGGAGGAGGAGACGCTCCGGCGGTTCCACCACCCGGCCAGTCGGCAGGTAAACAAAAGCAACCACCTTTGGTGGTGAAGAACACCACGGATTTTTACAAGCTCGTGGCGATAGTGGAAAGTTTTTAATTTGGTTTCGACCCGATTTACAAACTAACCCGATTTGGAACCAAAGTGACCTGCTTCTCTGTCAATGATTTTGAGAAGTTGCAAGAGCTCCTCAAGAAGAAGAAAGTGGAATTCTACACCCACGGCCGAAGAAGCGAACGATTTCACCGGGTTGTTCTTCGTGGTTTACCTGATGAACTGAAACCGGATGAGGTCAAGTAACTGCTGAAGAGGGATCTCAAGCTGGACGCGCTGGAGGTGCATGTCATCAAGCGGAAGGAAAAGTCCACCGTGGACGAAACTCCGTATATTGTTGTCTTCCCCAAGGGATACATTAATCTGAAAAAGCTCTCTGCAATGAAGGTTGTTTGAACTTCATTACCGAATTTCGGTATGTTTTTACCGAATTCGGTAATTTTCAGTTTACCGAACAGTTCAGCAGTTGAAAATTCGGTAAACTTTACCGAATTCGATAAAAAAAAATCTGTAAATCTGTGCTTTCACCAAAGTCAAAAAGATTATAAAGCATAACAATTTTAATCACAAGCCATTGTCTCAACAATCGAACTAAAACATTGTTTAAAAATACATTAAATATCAGTCCAGTAATTTAGCAAAAAAATAGTCTACAAAATGTCTTACCAAAAAAAAAGAAAATATTGTCCATATATCATTTCATTTCAAATATAATAAAAAGTTATTGGAACTTTTTACTTGCTACTTTTATTTCAACTAATTATTTTTTTCAGAGAGAAAAAAAGTATGATAACTAAAAAAAGAGAATTTGCATTCCAAATAAAAAAATCAATACTTTCGTGAATCCAACTCAATATAATTATTATTGAAAATTCAAATGTTCATTGAATAAACTTTTAAAACCGATTGTTGATTTTTAAGAATAAATAAATGTTTATATGTATGCATTATAAATCAAATTTGGTGGTTTTATCCTTTCTACAATTTTTGTTGTCTTCAAACTGATCGAAAAAGACGTGAAACCTGAAAAACTGAAAAAAATAATAAGGCTGGTACAAATTTTATTCAAAGTTTTCTATATATTAAAGTGATAACGAAATTTTTTTTTTCAGCGAATATTTTTTTTCCAGTACTGTGCAATTGAATTTCAAACAAATCTAAACATTTTTGGTCAATCTCAGAAATGCTAAAAAATAAAAGATTTAAAACGCAGGAAAAGGCATTTCAAATTGTTTTCAGTAGTATAAACTTCTACTTGCATTGATGCATCATGGTCCGAAAGGATTATATTTGTCCCTGATCATGAATCCAAGGCAATTTTCTTGCATCTGGAAAAAAATAAATATTTTTCAATACTTTGAGATCAATATGATGATGAGTTGAATATTTGGGTTCCAAGGGGCGTTTTATAGATGTCTCTCAAACTTTGGGCAATCGCAACTATGTTTCAACATTGTCATTTAATTGAACAAATATGAATTGTTTCACAACATTCTAATCACATCAAACGGATAAAAACCCCAAAAAAAAACTTTTTTTCAAATTGCCCTGCCCAAATCAAAAAGCACAAAACAATTCTAAATTCTGTTATCAAAAGCTCGGCCGAAAAACACAACGCGTGCGTTTGTTGCATTCGATTCAACCTGTCCACTTCAAAGAAGTTGTTGTTAATTTGCGAAATCAAACTTCAAAGACAACCCCCGTTTCTGACCATTTATTCACGTGTTACCCAAATTTCCGTGCAGCAGCCTCACTTCCGTTTGTGTCACACGTGGTGGTGGTTGCATGCAAAATGTTGTTTGGCCCAGAGTGGTGCAATTCCCAGGAAGAACGAAGAACGAGGACTGGAGGAGGTTCGGTCCAGGAAATGGCATTTAGTTTCCAGAGACAGCCAAAAATTTTGTGACAATTCATTTTTCTCTATCACAAACTGACTGGTTCTGCTGTTGGCGGCATGGCGACAACCGAGCACTGACTATTGCCAGCCTCCAACCACCCCTCTTGACTTTTAGTGTGGGTGGGTTAGGAAAAGCCAGTTTGTTGAGTACGGGTCGACCTAATTTTTTGGCCAACAGAATTTCAGGTTATAAATTTTGCCAATGTCATAAAATGTTCGTGTTGGTTATTTTAGTTTTCGGACGCCGAAGGGGCCGAGCTTGGGCTGGGAAACGGCAGGTTTGATTTGATAAATTGTGCCTGGTTTTGCGAGTTACTGGCGATTATACGATTGGGAATTTTGAACCGCATATGGCGAAATCCTTTTGCTGCATGATTTAGTAGCGTAACCTTGTTCGGAAAGCTGCACAGCGTTGTCAAAAACACTCAAGGTAATCAATTTAAATTTGCTGGATTTGTATAAAGAGGAGTCTAAAACGTAGATTTTTAGTAAGAAGGTTAAGTATGCCAACAAAAAAAATCAAAGCTTAGCAAATTCAGCTTATCTACTGCAGGAAACTTTGTGGTTACTCCCACACTAATTAGCCCACAACCTCGAACGAAACTTTTAATGACTTCCTTTAATGTACACTCGACTGGCTAATTCCAGCTGAAAGGATAATTCCGGACATTCTTCTAATTGGGATCCATCGAACCGTCCACCAAGTATCTTCTAAAGAGTGAGAACGGAGAAAAAATGCAAACCAAGACAAAAATCACAACCAAAGCCACTTCCAAGACAAACAAAACAACAGCAATTACGTGCCGCGGAAAAGGACTCTCTGTTCAGGGTACGCAGATTAAAATATAGTGGTGACTCCTTCAAAGCTCTCTTCAGGCGAGGAAATGTTGAAAACGCAAAATACAAAAAAAGGACTTGTCTTTCACTTCACGTAGCCGCCTGGGAAACAAGCCCCAGCGAACGAGAGCGACGAGAGTTGCCTCATTATTCAATTGCAGAGTAAATATAACAGAATTATGGAAAAGCTAACAATACTAATAAAATTATGAGTGAGTTTGTTGGCACTTTATTGTTTGTTGTTGTTGTTCTCTCTGGTCGAGTGCTTTCGTTTGAGCTTTCGTGTGTGCTTTGAAGCTTGACATTTTCCTGGGAAAGAGAAAGATCACCATCCTGTCTTGTGACATTTCTGGGAAATTGCGGGTGTTATTTTTATTGCAGCTCAAAAAAGGTCATTTCTAATTAATTAATTTAAACTTACAAAGCTTCAAAGGGTGCTTACGCAAACGGTCGAACCATAAAAAAGAGGTAAGTTTTCATTCAACTCAATTCTCTATAAATATCCACTTGGATTCACACTTTGTTTGCCACCCTCGCAGCTCTGTTGGAAAAAACTTTGTCCAACACTTCGTGCAGCTTCCTCCCTCCCCGCCAGCACAACCGAGTCTTTGTCCTGGTGTGTATTTTTATAATTCTGAATGCTTAATAGAATTACACCCAACGAGGAGCTGCGCGAGAGCGTGAGTGCGAAGGCAAACTTTTTAATTACATGATGTTTCTTGTTATTTTCCTCTTGGTTCTTTTTTTTCGCTCTGTGTGTGTTACATCACAATCACGGACGGTTCGTGCTGAAGTCGTGCAGTTTCTGTCCACGATGATGGTGGTGACACAGTTTGGGCTGTGGGCTCAGGGTGGGAGTGTAAAAAAAATATTCAAATTTAATTTAATTTTAATTATAAAGTGAAAGATTGCTTATTTGTGTAAAATTAACCCTCTACTGCCCAATTTTCCTTCGAAAATTTTTATGTTTTCTCTTGTTCAGGAGGTCATTTTGAGCACCTTTTTTTCTACGAAAAACTTTACTTCTCTTGTTTTATGTTTTTCTTGTTTCATTTTTTGTATTTTTATTTGAATTTATCTTGTTTAGTTTAAATTTGTTTTTGGTAGCATTTGGCCTATTTTAACACTTCCTATCATTAAATTATGCCTATCTATTTTTTCATGTTTTTACAGTCACTTTGTCAATTTTTGGCTTGTTTTTCACATTTTGTGCTATAAAATGGCACCATTATCATTTAAATTGTAAAAAAATGCGTAGAGGCATAGTTTGGGACACCAGAAAAAAATACTGCATCCTTCTTTTTTCTTAAAATATAGTAAATGTTAGAGAAAAGAAAACAAAGCCAAAGTTCACCCCTAAAATTGGCATTTTT
Organism: Culex pipiens pallens; assembly: GCF_016801865.2. NCBI lineage: Eukaryota > Metazoa > Arthropoda > Insecta > Diptera > Culicidae > Culex > Culex pipiens. The sequence goes on along the minus strand of NC_068938.1, from coordinate 218,023,246 downwards.
AAAAACATTGACAAAGTCACATGAAAAAAGTAAAACTTCCAACCCATGAATTTTCTAAAACTATAAAATTATTTTTATAGCTCAAAAATTGGTTGAAAAATGGATTTTTGCCGATTTTTCAAATCGAAGCCCGTCTTAAAGCGGGGTTGGGTTGTAGAGGGCTATGTTTTTTATTCCAAACTTTCTAGAGATTTTTTTTAAGTTATAACTTAGTGAATTTTAGGAAACGATAAATTGTAAAACAAAACTGTTTAAATAATATGCATTTATTGATTGAGTAATGACTCATTTTACACAATTTCGCATTTTATATTTTTTGAGATTTTGAATTTTGTTTTCAAACAAGGATCCATACAGTTTTGCAAAATGGGTTGAAAATCTGTCTCTTAAGAAAAGATTTTTTTAACGATGTCTTTAGCAAGATAAAAAAAATTGTACACGGAAAAAAATCCCGATTTTTGTTTATCATATGATTCAGAGTACTAAAGAAAGCATCTTCTGCGCAAGAGTTTAGAACGGTATAAAATCTGGTACCGGAGTCACAATTTTTTTAAAAAAATAACTGATTTTTGGAAAAAAAATCCGAGATTTCTTAAATTATTTTTCGATGTAAAATCAATTCTACAATTGAAGTCTTCATTACACATTTTTTGGGTGAAATTTTATGGAAAATGTACTGTTTTTGCAGTTTAAAAATTTGTAAATAATACCCCCGTTTTTTTTTCAAATTTTGAAATCCAAACCATATCTCTAATTGGAAACATAACACTGAGAAAAACTTATTTCTCACTATATTTAATCTCAAAGAGGCTATTTCATAACAACCAGCAGTCCGATCAACATAGGTAAAAAAAAGGAAAATTGCAGAAAATATTGTCAGCTTTTCGAAAATATTTTTTCGGGGAATATTTAAACATCTTTAAATAAAAAAAAAAAAAAAACATTTTCCGAAATGTTCAACCTGAAAATGCCTTTATTAGAAAACGGTGCACTATATCAAATAATGTATGTTATTATGAATTGCGAATATAATTAAAAATCTTAATGTAGGGGAACTATACCCTTTCTCAGCCTATTTCTATTATCGGCCTATCAGCACTTTGATCATGATTTACAGCTTTCATAAAGTGTTTTTGACTGTTCCAAAGTAATAAATAGATCAAACAAAAGTGAGCAAGCAACTCTCCATTGTTGATACAGCTGAAAATGTTGATTTAATAGCAGAAAACGGCAAAAGTGATGAGAATTGGTCGAACGGTTTAGTGTGATTAAAATGGGCATATTTCCCCTATTTCTTTTTTAATTTAGTTTGGCAGTTTTTTGAGATTTTTTTTCCTAAAACCACAATTCATTTGATAAATCTATACTCCATTACCAGATTTGCTACCACTCTAAACTCTAGCGCGTAAAATCACAATCAGTGTGTGTGTGTGGTCCAATCCAATACCCGCTGGCCGGCAGCGAAATTATGGGAAAGTATAATTTGTATCAGACTTGGGTTATGCTGATACAGCTTATCTCAGTCCCGGGTATTAGGTGGTGACAGCCCTCGCGCTGCTTCCAATGACTCATTTCAGAATGGCAGAGATCCTAGCGGCCCAATTCCGAGGTCATTGGGCATTGTCTGGCCCCGCCTAAACATAGAACAAGAACCAGACGGATCCTCGAACTATCTTTAAACTTCCAATCCCATCAGGCAAAACAGGGATCAGCGCGTATATAATGATAAATAAGTGGCATTTGGGTAAAAACACTTTTTTCTTCCTCTTTTCCCGCGCGAAACAACGACGCAGGCCAAACACGATCGAAGCAGGCCTTGCCTCGCAAAGAGCATCGGCGAGACTGGCCAGCTTCTTTCAAATCACTTTTTTCTTCTTTTCTCCCGCGCGAAACAACGACGCAGGCCAAACACGATCGAAGCAGGCCTTGCCTCGCAAAGAGCAACGGCGAGACTCTAGCGCGTAAAATCACAATCAGTCCCCCAAAAATATGTTTTAAAAAAAATATTAAATACTTGTTTAAGGAACTTAACTTTCAGTGATAATTAGCCAAATATATTTTTACGTGTAAAACATACACTGAAAGAAAAATACACGCCACATATATGAGATTTATTGGATTTTAAAATAAATATAAAATTTTAAGGGTTTTTTCGTTCAAATTTTTTGTGGAAAAAGCCTAACATGTTTAAAAAAGTTTCACGAAAAAAGCAGGATGGAGCAACTCTTCTTAAGAAATACAAACATGATTCATTAAACTTTTTAAAAAGGGTCAATTGAACGTAAAAAAATTTAAAGACCGGTCACGGGGATCGAATCTCCAGATAATGTTTGAATAAAAATATTCGTATTGACCATTGTTTAAGTCCAATCCTTATTATGATACACTGCCGTTCTACGCATAATTGTCCCATGTTCAAAAAAGTGCAACTGAGAAAAACACGATTGAAATTTTTCGACCGTTTTTTGTGTTTCTACGCATAATTGTCCCGTGGGTCCATATTCACCCCATATGTCCCCCAGTTAGCAGTTTATCACTCTTATTTGTTATTCTCTTGCTTTACAAAAGGTAAACAAGACACTATGCTTTGTAAAACAAATGATTCCGCGAGGGAAAATACTTGGTGGGATAGTTATGCGTAGAAGTACAACGATGGGGCAAACAGACTTGGTGTTGTTTTTGATGAGTTTCCTAACAAAGTACTAGATGTTATGTATTTTTCGAAAAGTAAACGTTAAACTAAACCTAAAAACCGATTTAATCCCACCTGGGGTGAGATAGAGCCTTTCTTACTAAAGAATATAACAATGGTAGAACTTTTTTCAATTCATAACATCGACTTTGTTTATTTATAACGTCAGCACAAAAGAAAGTCTTATGATGAAAGCAATGTATTATAAATGATATGATTTACAAAGGAAATAAAAAACGCAATTTTCACCAAAAGAATATTTTCAATCGTACAATATGTTTGTAAGTTTGTAATCAAACAAGCGTTTATGATAAACGCGATCATAGCAAGCTTCCCATGTGCCAGTGACAACGCACACCGCGGTTTTGGTTTTTTAGCTTCGGTACGAGCCCTTTTGTGTGTTGGTATTGTCCGTTGTTTTCAAAGGTACACGCCGCGCGGCATTTCAGAATGTGCCGCAGACACTGTTGCCAGCGATTTTTTGCCCGCGAGCGAGAAGAAGCACTAGTTGGCAACGAAAAAAAAACAACAACACAACGCTTGAAGTTATACCTCTACACCATCGCCTCTTTAGCACAAGGCGCCGTGTGCGGTGAGCGCGAGTGTGGAGAGGAAAGGAATATAAGTTCTCTCCCTCGCTCGCTTGCGATCAAAGCTTTCCTTTTTCACCCAACAACAAGAAGCAAGCCAAGAACTTTCGAAGAAGATCCCCTCTTTCTAAAAAGATCCCCACTCTCTAAAAGCTCTTTCAAATTCACCTCAATGTTTCTCAAGATTTAAATCTTTTGCCTCTGATCTAGATAAAATATTAGTTAGGACACAAACCTCTAGACCACCAAACAACAAAAATAAATGACAGAATTTAAATCGCATAATGGTCTCATGTCGCAGGTTTCAAAAAAAAATACTGGACAGTTATGCATATAATGCTAATACTAAAGAGCCGAAAAATATACGATATCTATAGTAGCAAATGAAAATCGATAGGGCACCCAACACATATAAGAGTATATTGGATCCCAATAACAAGACGCGCCAGCAGTACGCGCCAGCATTAGAAGCTCAACTTGACAACTTGTCGACTTGGCGACGATGCGTCTAAAATCGATGCAGTGTGATTTTTTGACGATTTTTCCGAAGAAAATTCATGCTGAATCGACATATTTACGAAGGTGAAAATGACGTCCAGCCTTAAAGTAAAACCTATACCTTTCTTTAGTAAGAAAGGCAAAAAGTAAATCGCTCTAAAAATTGATCCGGATTGCCGATAGATGTCAAATTTGTTTCAGATGCTCACTCATGGTCTGTACTATGAATGTAGAAAGAAATTTCGGATAAAATCGGAAATGAAAAGTGTTGGCAAAGGTCACCAGGTGGGCTTTTACCTTTTTTTAGGGATTTTTTTTCTTTTGGTAGGTTAATCAAACGGCTCTAAGTCCAGAACCAGATTATGGATCTGGATGAAAATTTGGGAGGTTGTAGAGCTCGAAAAATGCAATTTTTGAGATAAATAAAAAATATGAAAATGAAAAATTTTGACCATATTTTCATTTGAAAACTGTGTATTTTGTTGAAAAGTCTGGCCGCATCCGAAAACAGATGGATATTTCGAAATTCGGTCTCAAAATGACCCTTGTTCAGCACACCAGCTTTCAAATGCACTTGGAACAATCAAAATCGAAAATAGGGGAGCCGAGGATTACGCGACACAAAATTTGGCAAAAAATTTACCACACACGGACATCACTCGAACTCCACGGAATTTATTTTCTCAAAATTCGAGTGTTGGAGATAGGCGAGTTCTGTCAAGGTGAATCGATGGAGCGTCTAAAATCGATGCAGTGTGATTTTTTGACGATTTTTCCGAAGAAAATTCATGCTGAATCGACATATTTACGAAGGTGAAAATGACGTCCAGCCTTAAAGTAAAACCTATACCTTTCTTTAGTAAGAAAGGCAATTAGTAAGAAAGGCAAAAAGTAAATCGCTCTAAAAATTGATCCGGATTGCCGATAGATGTCAAATTTGTTTCAGATGCTCACTCATGGTCTGTACTATGAATGTAGAAAGAAATTTCGGATAAAATCGGAAATGAAAAGTGTTGGCAAAGGTCACCAGGTGGGCTTTTACCTTTTTTTAGGGATTTTTTTTCTTTTGGTAGGTTAATCAAACGGCTCTAAGTCCAGAACCAGATTATGGATCTGGATGAAAATTTGGGAGGTTGTAGAGCTCGAAAAATGCAATTTTTGAGATAAATAAAAGATATGAAAATGAAAAATTTTGACCATATTTTCATTTGAAAACTGTGTATTTTGTTGAAAAGTCTGGCCGCTTCCGAAAACAGATGGATATTTCGAAATTCGGTCTCAAAATGACCCTTGTTCAGCACACCAGCTTTCAAATGCACTTGGAACAATCAAAATCGAAAATAGGGGAGCCGAGGATTACGCGACACAAAATTTGGCAAAAAATTTACCACACACGGACATCACTCGAACTCCACGGAATTTATTTTCTCAAAATTCGAGTGTTGGAGATAGGCGAGTTCTGTCAAGGTGAATCGATGGAGCGTCTAAAATCGATGCAGTGTGATTTTTTGACGATTTTTCCGAAGAAAATTCATGCTGAATCGACATATTTACGAAGGTGAAAATGACGTCCAGCCTTAAAGTAAAACCTATACCTTTCTTTAGTAAGAAAGGCAAAAAGTAAATCGCTCTAAAAATTGATCCGGATTGCCGATAGATGTCAAATTTGTTTCAGATGCTCACTCATGGTCTGTACTATGAATGTAGAAAGAAATTTCGGATAAAATCGGAAATGAAAAGTGTTGGCAAAGGTCACCCGGTGGGCTTTTACCTTTTTTTAGGGATTTTTTTTCTTTTGGTAGGTTAATCAAACGGCTCTAAGTCCAGAACCAGATTATGGATCTGGATGAAAATTTGGGAGGTTGTAGAGCTCGAAAAATGCAATTTTTGAGATAAATAAAAGATATGAAAATGAAAAATTTTGACCATATTTTCATTTGAAAACTGTGTATTTTGTTGAAAAGTCTGGCCGCATCCGAAAACAGATGGATATTTCGAAATTCGGTCTCAAAATGACCCTTGTTCAGCACACCAGCTTTCAAATGCACTTGGAACAATCAAAATCGAAAATAGGGGAGCCGAGGATTACGCGACACAAAATTTGGCAAAAAATTTACCACACACGGACATCACTCGAACTCCACGGAATTTATTTTCTCAAAATTCGAGTGTTGGAGATAGGCGAGTTCTGTCAAGGTGAATCGATGGAGCGTCTAAAATCGATGCAGTGTGATTTTTTGACGATTTTTCCGAAGAAAATTCATGCTGAATCGACATATTTACGAAGGTGAAAATGACGTCCAGCCTTAAAGTAAAACCTATACCTTTCTTTAGTAAGAAAGGCAAAATGTCAAAAAGTCAGAATCGACCAAAAATGACATGGGACAATTATGCGTAGAACGGCAGTACAGCGGTTTTAAAAGTTAAAAAAGTAGAAAACCAGGGGGTTTGGATTTTTCATGTGGTTTTTTGACATTTCTATTTGCATGATTTATTTTTTTTAGTCTCGAACATATTGTTACAAGAAACCTCGTCTAATTTCCAAAAAGTTAGATTTTGACCGCATTTCAATTGGAAGTATGTGCTTACAGATATTGGCTTACATCAATAAAAAAAACGAGTTCAATTGAATTGAAATGCTGATACTGAAGAAGTGGTAAATAAAAAGACTTTTATGTTAAACTGTTTGGAGAATTTTATATTTTATGAGCGACTTACCATCCTGCATTTTTCGTGAGGCTTTTTGCAACATGTAAGGCTTTTTCACAAAAATTTAACGAAAATAAATTGTAGCGCACCTTCAACTATGATTTTAAATCTAACATATCAAAAAATCTCATGGAAGCGGCGAGTTTTTTCTTTCTGTGATTTTTTTAGAAAGCCCATCACATTACCTACACATTTGTATTTTTTTTTTATATGATGTATCGATTTCGAGATAACAATATTTTTATTACGAATTACAAAAATATTTAAATAACTTATTCCCTTCTCAATTGGGTCCTAAATTGAAGCTTAGATTGCTGATATTATTGTTTACAGCGATAAAGCTTATTTTTCTGAGTACAATGACCCTTTGTACGACCACAAAGAGTTTAAAATGGATATTTAAATCAATTTTGAAAAACTAACCTCGCGGTCCTTCTTGACAGAAAAGCTCCTACTTGACAGCTCGTTCCAAGGGGACCATAGTTGATCCATCGAAAAAATGTTGTCTTGTCAAAAAATTGTTTTGCATTAAAATGAAAAAAAAGTGATCAGAAATGGTTTTTAATCGTGTTTTTTACCGTTGTACATAAAAATTTACATAGGGCTTTAGTACCCAATTGTCATTCTTGAGTGTAACTGGCTCCACACGGAGAAAAATCAGTTCCCAAAATCGTGAACAAGTGTTTAATTTTTATGAACGCTTGTTCACGATTTTGGGAATTGAAATTTCTCCGTACATCAACACAAAATTGCTTATATTAGCCTAAAGTAACATGTCAACGAAGTTTCATTGAAATTTGAGAGGGACGAGTAACAAAGTACCCAAGAAATTCCTATTTCTGGCTGAAATTGCTCATTGTAAACAATTTTTTCATCCGTCAATTGTCACCCTCCATAAAAGTGCACTCAAATGCATTGCAGCAGTAACCCAGTTTTCAGATTGTCAGCAGGATTAAAATTATCCCCCTCGGTGGCACCTCTTAACCCCAGCTCCAAAATAAATGGCCCGCCAACGACGACGACGCAGGCAGCCGCGTTAAGCTTGAGATTAAGCTTAATTCTGAAAGGGGGTTGACATGCCCAAAGTGGTTATTTCACATTTGCATAGAGGAGGCACTTTTTTTTACTGCCGTCGCTGTTGCACAGATTATCCTGACACATGCCACTCAAAACCGGGTTGGCCTGGCGTGGTGCACACAACACATAAAATCAGCTGCAAATTCGTCATTTGGAAGTCATTTGGAGCCTCGTCAGCGACACCACCGCCCAAACGTGCCGGCAGGACTTGGCTCAAACTCCCGCGTCTCCCTTCTCGCGTGATGCATCGTCTAAGCATGCAAACAGTAAATTATGAATCTTTCATCTTTTATGAAATTACACCCCAGTTGCCCAAGGTTCCCTTCGTCTCCCGCTGGAGAATCCTTTCTACGGCAATGGTGCCGTTTTCGCAGTTCTGTGTCCTCGTTTGAAGTCATTTGACCGACCTCGGAAACGACTCGCACGTCGCGTCTCCACACTTTGTCAAAACAACAACTGCCAACAACCGGTGCCAGCAGTGGAGGGGGGGGGGGGTTAAATAGGGGAGGGTAGTTAGTTTATTCAAAGTGATTTTTAATCTTGACATTTTTTGAAAATTTCAAGAAAGATTGTAACATAAATAATAACTGTAGGTGGCTCTCCCCTAAAGCTTCACAAAAAAAACTCATAGCACGGAAAAATGCTCTCTCGTCCTTTCCACCTTTTGAAAAGCTCCTAGCAAAGCAAAAACTGACGGCGGCAGTGGAATGGCGCACATTCGTGACCTAGCGACAAAATTAAATTAGTGGTTTATAATGAATGTTGTGTCATGAACCCTTGCTTTGCGCGTCCTTCCTTGGACTCGGACTCGGTTGGTTGGGTTAGGGCTTGCAGTCATTGCGGTCGCTTTCTGCTCCTTTTGTGGTGGTTGCTTCAGCGCTGCACAAAGCGACATCTAGCGTGTCACCCGCCACCGGCTATTGCTTTTGCCGCAGGAGACAGACTTCCAAGGCAGGACGTTGTGTAATTACCGGTTGTTTTTCTCCCATTTCGCTAGCGCGCAAATTGGAAGCACTTTGTGTGTGGAGCTCACACAGGAGAAGACTTTGTGCTTTTGAGTTTTGAGAAAATTCTATGGCACTGTTTAGGGCACAATTTGCCTCCACTTTGTTTGCCAGTAATTAGATTAGTAATCAATAATGCCAAACAGAAACTAATTAAATGCTAATTAGGAATAATTTACTATCCAGGTTACTATACTAAACTGAAAAAATATTATGTTTTTAGTTATGAGCAATGTAATAAGCTTATATCTGTAAGCCCATACATCCAATTGAAATGTGGTCAAAGACAAACTTATGGGAAATTGGACGAGCTTTCCGGTAAAAATATTTTCGAGACTGAAAAATCAAGTCTGTCATATAGAAATTGCCAAAAACCATAAAAAAAACCTATTTTTTCAACATTTTTATTTTTAAAACCGCTGTAACTTCACAAGGATTGGACTTAGGACAGTGGTCAATATGGAGACTTTTATGTAAAATTGTCTGAAGAATCGACTCTCGTGTTTGGTTTTTGAAAATTTTGACGTTTAAAGCACTTTTGAAAAAAACAGTTTCAGTAAATGATTTTGGTATTTTCTTAGGTGAGTTGCTCCATCCTGCATTTTTCATGAGTCTTTTTGTAACATCTTAGGCTATTTTCACAAAAAAATGAACGAAAAAAATCGTGCGCTCACCTTCAAATTTGACTTTGAAGCATAAAAATCGAAAAATCTCATAAAAGCGGAGAGTTTTTTTCGTTCAGTGTATTTTTTTCGGAAAGCCCGTCAAATTTCCTACGAGTTTGTGTTTGACCACTTTTTGATACGATGAAACGGCTTCGAGATACAACAATATTTAAATTACGAAATACACAAATATTTTAAACACAAACGCTTTTCTCAAATGTCACTATCGAGTGAAACTGGCTCCATATACACAAAAATGGCTTATATAAGCGTAGGATAACATCTCTACAAAGTTTCATTGAAATCGGAGAGGGTCGAGAAAAAAGTACTTAAAAAATTCCTGTTTTGGGCTGGAATTGCTCGGTGGTAATGTCTTTCTGCGATGTCGCTTTTGAAATTTGTTCAATGACTGTCCCTTTAGGCCGTTCATGAAAATTTACTAATTTACTGTTATATTTGGATTAGGCTTTTTCTTCTTGAACATATTTTTTTTTGCTTCAATTTATTTTTAAACATTTTTTTTTTAGTTTGGAAAAATCAATATTTGTCAGAATGAATTGATGATTTTTTTTAACATGAATCTAATTGAATTTGAAGTAAAAAGTTCATTTTCAGACCAGGATTATAGCCTTAGCTCAGTGAGGCTTATGTTTAAACAAGGGGTTTCCAGCATCGTGTCAGACTGGTCATTAATCCGGAATTACTTGGAACTTGAGCAAGTAATTCTGTAATTCCGGATTTACTGAGTAATTCCAGAGTAATTCTGGTAATTCTTAGTAATCCCTGTAATTCTGGTAGTTCCATGATTCTTTTTTGTGAAAACATACATCAGAAAATAATAAAATAATAAAAAACAACTGTTAAAAAGATAATTTTGATAAACCTTTTATGATTCTATTTATTGCCTATTAAAGTCATAGCTAGTACGGGATCATTCGAGTTTTGAGTAAGTAATTCAGTAATTCCAGTATTACAACGCAATTCTGCAGTAATTCCTGTAATTCTAGAATTACCTAGTAATTCCGTAGTAATTCGTGTAATTCCATAGTTACTCAGTAATTCGTGTATATCCCATTAATTCAAGTAACTACTAGTAATTCTTTAAGGGAAATCGGCAGAATGCATTTGCTTTTGCTTGAAGAACAGAGTGAATGTCCGCTAATTTGGATGCTCTCTAATTCAAATTTATTCGGATGAAAAAGCACTCAAACGTCAAAATCAGTTGTCAAACTGATATTGACATTTGAGCAATTCTCTACAAAACCGGCCGATTTCGACCATTTTTATTTTTTGTATTTTTTTATTTGGCTCAAACTTTGTGGGGGCCTTCCCTATGACCAAAGAAGCCATTTTGCATCATTAGTTTGTCCATATAAATTTCCATACAAATTTGGCAGCTGTTCATACAAAAATGGTACGTAAATATTCGAAAATCTGTAACTTTTGAAGGAATTTTTTGATCAATTTGGTGTCTTCGGCAAAGTTGTAGGTATTGTTAAGGACTATTTAGAAAAAAATAGATACACGGAAAAAAAAATTACCCGATTTTTTTATTAACTTTTTTTTCACAAAAACTCAAATTCCCAAAATACGTATTTTTTTATTTTCGAGATTTTTTGATATGTTTTAGGGGACAAAAATCCGCAACTTTTGAGCTATAGAGAAACATGGTCAAAAAATCTGCCGCCGAGTTATGATTTTTTGAAAAACTGGTGATTTTTGGAAAAAATCGAAATTTCATTCAAAAAATTTTTTTGACCTCATTTTTTATGCAAAATTGAATTTGCAATCGAAAAGTACTTTACAGATTTTTTGATAAAGGGCCCCGTTTTCAAGATATAGCCACCGAAAGTTTGATTTCAGCGAAATATTTGCAGTTTTTCGATTTTTAAAAATAGTGACCATGAGTGACCATCTCTAAAAATATTTTTTTTGAAAAGTTCAGAAAATTTGCTATAAAATTGTCTAAGAGACATCGAAGATTGGACCTCTGGTTGTTGAGATACAGCGGCTTAAAGAAAAAGAAACACGAAAATTGAAGTTTTCCAAGTCTCACCCAAACAGCCCACGATTTTCTAATGACGATATCTCAGCAACTAATGGTTCAATTATCAATGTTAATACATGAAACATTCGTGAAATTTTCCGATCTTTTCGAAAAAAATATTTTGAAAATTTTTAAATCAAGACTAACATTTCAAATGGGCATAATATTCAATGTTTGGCCCTTTTAAAATGTTAGTCTTGATTTAATTTTTTTCAAAATATTTTTTTCGAAAAGATCGGAAAATTTCACGAATGTTTCATGTATTAACATTGAAAATTGAACCATTAGTTGCTGAGATATCGTCATTAGAAAATCGTGGGCTGTTTGGGTGAGACTTGGAAAACTTCAATTTTCGTGTTTCTTTTTCTTTAAGCCGCTGTATCTCAACAACCAGAGGTCCAATCTTCGATGTCTCTTAGACAATTTTATAGCAAATTTTCTGAACTTTTCAAAAAAAATATTTTAAGAGATGGTCACTCATGGTCACTATTTTTAAAAATCGAAAAACTGCAAATATTTCGCTGAAATCAAACTTTCGGTGGCTATATCTTGAAAACGGGGCCCTTTATCAAAAAATCTGTAAAGTACTTTTCGATTGCAAATTCAATTTTGCATAAAAAAATGAGGTCAAAAAAATTTTATGTATGAAATTTCGATTTTTTCCAAAAATCACCAGTTTTTCAAAAAATCATAACTCGGCGGCAGATTTTTTGACCATGTTTCTCTATAGCTCAAAAGTTGCGGATTTTTGTCCCCTAAAACATATAAAAAAATCACGAAAATCAAAAAATACGTATTTTGGGAATTTGAGTTTTTGTGAAAAAAAAGTTAATAAAAAAATCGGGAAATTTTTTTTTTCCGTGTACCTATTTTTTTCTAAATAGTCCTTAACAATACCTACAACTTTGCCGAAGACACCAAATTGATCAAAAAATTCCTTCAAAAAATACAGATTTTCGAATATTTACGTACCATTTTTGTATGAACAGCTGCCAAATTTGTATGGAAATTTATATGGACAAACTAATGATGCAAAATGGCTTCTTTGGTCATAGGGAAGGCCCCCACAAAGTTTGAGCCAAATCAAAAAATACAAATAAAATCCATTTCCGGTTTTGGTAGAGAATTGCTCATTTACCCCATTATTTGATGATTTCCAAGTAGGACAGGTTTTGAGTTTCCCGGAAAACGTGAAAAATATTTATTCCCAGGATTTTTTTTGAAGAAGTCATAAAATCTATATTTTGTTTATATTTTTTTATGTTTTTCAAGCTTGAAAGTTATAAAATTAGCTCAATACTATTAACAGTGTTGCAAAAGAGTGCTAGAAAAGCTATCAATAGATTATCTCTGCACCAAAAATATCCGAGAGTATAGCGGCCGTCACTATAGCTTGTGAGAATTCTTCTTGTGTCTCGTGATTCCCAGCGATGTCATTCTCTCTCTATCACTCCTTCCCTTTTCCTCGACTATGCGCTCTCACCGCTGAGTCTCTCAATCTCTCCGAAAACTGCAATGAGAGAACGCGAGATGGCGATTAGGAGCCGACCACGCATAACGTCCCGTTAAACTGCGTTTGCAAAATTGGTTTTGTGGCGGCTTTTGTGGTTAAACGCTGTTGCGGTAGCATGATCGTGCAAGCGGGAATGAGAGTGAAAAAGAAAATGTCAATCGCGAGTGTGTAAACACGAAAACGTGTTCGGCTATGTTCGGCGCTGAGAGTTTCAATGAGGAGAGAAGAGCAGTTGTATTTGAGGCATGAATATTCAGGCGGGATAATTGTAGTTGCTGAGAGCTGATATTTTGATATTTTAACAACCCTGACTATTAATATCAATTCTAAACAAGGATAGCAGTTTTTAGATAGCTTAAATAAATTTTTGTTCTTTTCTGTTGTGCTTTGAATTTTGTATGCACCACATTTCTAATTAAAATTTAATAAGTATCTTATGAATATTTATTTTTAATTTATTTCTATATGACATGACTAAAACAGCTTAAAAAGTTGGTTTAAGATGTCTAAAAACAAAACTGACAACAAATAAAATGGTACCAATTTATATACAATTTTAGAAAAGTTTAAACTTATTAATTGTAATGCTAATGTAATTTCCAGGCCAAAATAAGATTTTTGTTTGATTCCGGGAATTCCCCATACAAAATATAAAAATTCTCGGCATTCAAGATCCTGGAAATTTTGTGCCGGGAATTCCCGGGATGGACGCACTATTGCCAAGCACGTGGTTTTGTGCGTTTGACAGCTGTCAGTCTATCCAATTCCAAAGAGTTTTCTCAATATGCTGGAAGCTGGGCAGTAATTCCAAGTTATTTTTATAAATTTTAGCGTGGTTTCTGGTAATCCCAAGCAACTCTGGGAAATCAAAGTAATCCGTGGCATCTTGCCAGTAATCCTGGTAATTCCATTTAGACTGGTCAGTAATCCTTGATGCTGGAAACCCCTTGTGTTTAAATAAAGAACGCTGTAAAGATTTTTCAAATATATAGGTCGAAATTGTAGAAATATGGCCAAGTTCCAAAAAAATAATGGAAAATCTGACAAACCTTAAATACATCGTTATTCTGGCTGAAACTCATAAAATCTGGCATTCCCAGATTTATGTGGCAATCTTGCAACCCTGTCTGTGCGCATAAATGTCCCAAATAAAGTACTGGATATTTTTAGCTTTTCTAACAGAATACATGAAGTGATGAAAATGCAAGTGGGACATTTATCCAAACAAGGGCAGTAATATGTTTCAAAACATCAGGGACCAAAAAAACTTGAAGCGACCAAAGAAATTTCAGTTGATTCCATTTTGAAGAGTAAAAATTCAAAAATTAGATTAAATCAAATAAACAAAATTGAAAATGTTGTTTTTCCTCAAATCAAATAAGAACCCGGATAAACGAAAACTATATCGATTCTAGTGTGGACCTTAAAAAAACCTTATGAGATATGGTCACCATTTGTTACAATGTTATTTGGCGGACCTCGATAACTATTTGTTAAATGGTTACCATACGTAATAGAGTTATTTTAATGTTTGTAATGGTAAACAATTTTCTTGATAACTTTAAAAAACTATTTGCAGATGTTTTCTCAAATGGTTACCCTAAATCATAAGGTAATTTTAAAGTTCAAATGGTTCAACTGGCGGACCTTCATAACTATTTATCAAATGGTTACCGTTGGTAATAGAGTTATTTTAATGTTTGTAATGGTCAACAATTTTCTTGATGACTTTAAAAAACTATTTGAGGATGTTTCCTTAAATGGTTACCCTAAATGATAAGGTAATTTTGAAGTTCAAATGGTTCATATTGATTCACGAGTACCATATAGAAACATTAAATAATCATTTGAAAATAGTTACAATTTGCAAAAGCGTTTACCAAATTTTAATAAGTTTTGTTTTCAAATGAAAAAAAAAAACTATTTTGTCTGTAGCTTCATAAGGAGTTGGGTCAGTACTGGAGTCGGATTTGGGCAACTTCCGGAACAAGATTTTGTCTAACTAAGTTGCCGGAAAAGTGTACGATCTACACAGAAAAAAAAATCCGGTAAATATATGAATTTTATAATTTTACTGTTTAAACATACACCCAATCGGCGGTCGCATGATTGTGATACATGGCGGCATGAAAGTATATCAGAATCTGCATGAAAACTGTCCTCATGCATTTTTTGCGATATAGGGGTATGACATTTTTGCCCGTTACCGACAATTATCGACATTACCGACGGCAGATTGATTGTATTGCAGAAAAAAAAATCTTAACAGAACGAGGATTGAACCATCAACTTCTAGGTTGCTGATCCGACACGCTACCACCGCGCCATGGACGCTTGATGAATGGTGAGGGACAGAGCGTGAACATAATGTTCTCTCTAGAGTGTTGCTCGGGGACGCGCCAGCATTCTATGTGTTGGTGAGAACTGCAGATCGCTGACGTGTTTACACGCGGGCAAAAATGATCTATGGGTTTGCTACAAAAAATGTAATAAAATATAACATTTTTTGCAACAAATCCACTGTTGCAGATTTTGAGATATATTTTTCGTTTGGGTGTAGAGAAAGACTAAATAACACTTTTTTGATGCATTAGAAAACAAAAAAAAATAAGGCTTTTGAACGACACCTGATTAAGATTCAACAGAGTAATGCAAATTGAGAGTCGATAAAATTTTATTAATTGTAATCGTGCAATACTTACATAACTATTAATAAACATTCTGTCATCAGCCGAGCTCAGGTCGTCGGGTCCAGAATAAGTGTTGAGTGACTGGAATCGTACTTCAAGCAATTGCGCTGCTAAAACCTCGTTCAGCCGTAGCGTGGCTCGCTCCTTGGCTGCCGCTAGGTTCAGGTCCGTAAACGCTAGCGAGCAGCCGTCGCTCCGGTGCTTTCGGCGGCTAGCTGGTTAGTTAAAAACGGCGTCTGATTGTCCGACTAATCTGACAGCATCCTGCTACAGGAGCTGCAATCGCATGATAGTCATCGGTAACGAGCGCAAGACCGGTCCACCTGCGCGTGAGGAAAAATACTAACATTACTTAAATCGCTTAACCTGATTGAGGACGTCCAAGCGTTCCGAGTTGAGAACCGATGTGGTGTCTCCAACTACAGTTGGCACCTCAGCGCCTCTTGAACGAAGCAGCTCCGGACATGCTACCAAAATCTGCCAAAATTACAGGGCCAAAATTATCTCAGGACACCAGTAAACTCCACAGCACACTAACCCTCGCGAGAATTGGAGTCTCAAGTACCTCGAAATGTCCATCCTCAGCAGTGAATCTCGCCTCGAGAATCTTCAGCGCTTGTCCGGGACCGTTACAGCAAAGCTCCCAGAATCACGCAAGCAGATTCGAACGCATCTCCGGCGTAATACATGTCCACGAAAATGCCATTCCGGCTCGAGGTCTCTATTCAACTGATCACAATTAACTTTGTTTTCCAAAATCTCGTTCTTCCTGGTGTCACTGCTCTTTTCAAAGCCAAAACTTTTTATTAAAACAACGAGCCGACAAAACGTAAAACCTACTTCGACGGAACGTAAACTGGGAAACCGCGGATGCCGGAAATCGGTACTGGATGAGGATCGGCTTTGTTTACACGCATCGAACGCAGTAGGCCGAGACTGAAAACAAAAACTAAAAAAACATTGTACACGTTGTGAGAAAATCACCCAAACTCAAGAAACTTTTAAACAAAATCCAAAATGTGTTACACGTCGCAAGAGAATGAAACAAAACAAGAACTCTGGACCTGGAAATAGATTTTTTGAATTTGCTTTTAGTAAGGGGATAACTCGAGGGATAATTCCAGAACTGTTTCAACGCGAAAAAAATTATGAAAAAAAACTAATGCTGCTATGAATGTTGATAATTCTACAACTTATAAAATTGCAAAATTAGCAAATTATTAAACTGAATATTTGATTTGATGTTATTTTTACACTACAAAGCTTACCGCTGAGTACATTTCCAGACTTTTTTATCATCTTAGTTAGCTGGAGACGGACCCCAAGTAGGCCGCGGGTAATCGGCTCCCCTCCCACTAACTAACATTTATTCACAAGATCCTCTGTAATTACTCTTAGCTTTAAGAAAAATGTAATTACAAAAGCCGACTCGGTCCTAACCAGGACCCAGCACCGAAAAGGACCTAATAAAAATAATTTTATGAAAAAAAATAGCTGGAGACAGGTTCATTCAAAAATTACGTCCATAAATAGGGGGAGGGGGCTCGAGTTTTTGACAGCACATGTTAAAGGTAAAGAGTTATCTACGTGCGCATGTATTGCGTGTACGTACACGAAAAAGATTGAGGTTAAATTTTGTCCAGCCAGCAAAATCAAATGGTGCGCTAGTGTGTGTACGCGAAACGTCATAAAGCTCTATAGGAAAAGTGCGTGACAGAGGGGAAGGGGGGGGGGGCGATAATCTCTGGACGTAATATTTGAACAAACCCTACACAAAATGTTTTAAAAAAATATAGAACCTAATAAAAAAAGTAGTCCCGCCCGTGTGGATCAATCGGACCGCGCACTGGACTCACAATCCAGAGGTCGCCGGTTCGAATCACGCGGCGGGCGCTCTAAAATTCTTTGTGTAAATATGAGTAATCAGCGCCGTCGCTCCGTGCCATACTTTCATACACTTAGGAGCCCAGGACGGCGAATTCCTTGTAGATAAAAAGGAAGACACTAGTGGTTGGTACTAGCAATGGTGGCCGACAGCTATAAAGTCAACTTCGTTTTAATAAAAAAAAGTCCCGATTTAATCCAATTCTACATGGCACTCCAGTGGTTTCATTATTTTTTAAGATTTCCTCTTTTTTTTTTGTTACACTCGTTCAAACCTAAAAAACAAATAGTAAAAAATATTCAGTACACATTGTACTCTTTGTTTACACTTCGGCTTCGGCCCTATTACAATGTTTTGCTAAAAATGAGTCAAGAATTTCAAAAAAAACTGTCCACGTAGTTTATGGATAGCCCATGGATTTCAAGATAGCGTAATCACGAAGAAATCCAATAAATGTTAGGAAATTTGCCGCACGATCTCAAAAATGTTGTTCTGGAGTACGAGCTACAACCTAAGAGGCGAATGCACGTGGAGTGTAAAACCTCTATAATAAAACAACAACAACAACAACGAGCTACAAAGTGGGTACTTTTTTGCGGGGTTCTGGGATACCCGTTTCTGAACCGATAGAAATTGAAAATCAAGTTCAGCCTTTTATTACTATTTTTCCATCATAGTGTAAACGAAATGTAAACAGTCAGCAAACATTAGACGTTTTGGTCTGTTTTTCTTTTCTTGATTGGAGCATTTTTATTTTAATTTAAACCAACTTTTCAAACAAGCCGAAATTTAAATTGAAATATTTTGCACTTAGTAACACAAATTCAACTTAAAGGTAAGATCTACAACAATTTGGTACCCGAATCGAACGATTGACACCTCCATTGGCAAATTTCAGATATGTCCTCACAACAAACTGCAGCCGGAAAACCATGCCCAAAACTTTCGATTCTGTTGCGGTTCTAAAGCTCAAGATTCCTTGGAGGTGCCCTAAAACATCTCTCGGAACCTTGCGCGATTCTACGAGTGACCACCGCTAACGAATGCTCGAATATGATAGCTCGAAAAGGCTGGCAGCTTGTGCGGCCGGAACTTTGCATCACAAACAATTATGCTGCAACTGAGTTGGAGACATTCATCTATTAAACCAGGACAAACGGAAGCAGAATGGTCAGAGCAAGGCCATCTGCGAGAAAGACTTCCGACCAGAATGTTTGGGTTGATTTTCTGCGATTCGTTCCCCGGACAGAAGGATTTTTTGCTCGACAGGTATTTTCGTAAAGTAGGTAATCCGTCCATCTGGACAGAACCATCGAAGGGAACAAAATAGTAACTGGCAGATGAGCCGATGTGGGATTGTAAACAAAGAGTGTATCCTGCTCACTACTATTGTAAACATACACTGGCGTGAGCAGGATACACTCTTTGTTTAAAATCTCTCATCAGCCCGTTTACATTGTTTTGCTTAATTAAATGTTAAACCGCCGCGATGTATGTACCCTGTGAAAAATATTTATCACCATCAGTCACTGAACTTTTGTTGTAAACGGCCTCCAAGTATCGAAAAGTTTAATTTTCGTCTCATTTTTACCAAAACAAACAAAACTTTGTTACAGCTGTGATTAAATCATTGAATGCACCTCAGCTAAATCATTTACACTAGTTGCTTCCATTTTAACCATAAATCTTCTTTTTTTTTGTGTACTCAACGATGGTGGGGCTGATAAAAGCGAAGAATTACAACTTTGGCGGAGAGATTGTGAACCATACGGTAAAGGCAATCACTATACGGTGAAGTGTTTGTCGTGCAGCAGCACCAGTAGTACCAAGTTAGGTGGACATCATTTGGCTTACTTGGCCCTGGATTACTCCAACTTTGGGGCTGCCAAAGAAAGCCAATCCGGAGTTTACCAATTTTAATTGACAGAATCTATAGGTACCAACGAAACAGAAAACAAACGGAGGAGCTCAAGAACAAAAAGGCTCGAAAATGTCGGTTCGTTTTGATGCGCTACAATTTCTTTGAGTTTCGTTGACGATTCAATTTTAAGCATATCTAGACACCAATGCTATGCTTTTCTATGCGATTCAATTTTAAGCATATCATGTTTTTGATAATTGTCACTTTATTTCAATTGTTTGAGCGAATCATTTTTCAACAGTTGATAATTTTGGATTTACGGCATATTTGCGAGAGCAGGTAACGAGCGTAGCGAGAGAAGAGAAACGAAAGAGCGCGCCAGGTAGAGTATTATTACTCTGCTTTGCGCGCTCTCTCGTTTCTCTTCTCTCGCTATGCTCGCTACCTACACTCGTTGCAGGCAAAAACAGTCTGAAGTAGAACGTTTGTGCGGCTGGTTGTTGTCTACGTTTTGTGCGCAGGTATACTTTTCAAACAAATCATTTGATTTACAAGATACTTTGTTTACATTTTTCTTGTTGATCATTTCAGCGCCGTGGAGAACTTGAAACAACGGAACAGCTAGAAGATTCGGCGGCAGCCGACCGACAAAACAAAATCGAAGCGAACGCCGTGGCATTAATCAAGGAAATCATTTGAATCATCAGATAAGTACACATATTTGAATGTTACAATCGTCTCGATACTTTGTGATTTTTTTCTTATTTTTTCAGGTTTGGACGACTTTGACAGTATGATCAACCGAACAGAATCGGCAATCAACTAGAATTAAAGCCGAAAAAGTTATTATTAATATTATTGTTGTGAACCATCCGTCAAAAAGTGAACAATTCTGTAAAAATTAGGTAAGTAAAAAATGCTAGAAAAACTATTAAAAACCATTTGAAAACTATTTCTCAAATTGTGGAACTGGGAGAAAATTATAGAATTAACCTTGAATTACCATGTGAAAACTATTTCTAAAATAGTAGCGCTCGGTAAAAATAGCAAGAAAAACCCTAAAAAACCATTTACGAACCATTTGTAAAACAGTAGCAGCAAGGTTAAAAATTGTAAGAAAAACCTTAAAATACCATTTAAAAACCACTTCTGAAACAGTAAAAACCGGAGGAAAAAGGTCGCTTCCACGCGAAAATTAACTTTATTTTTACCATTACACAAATGGTAATCTGACGAAACGTTGTTCGGAGATTTTTAAGGTTACCGTTGCTAACCACCCTCAATTCAGATGGTCGAACTTTATGATAAATGGTAGGGTACCATTTCCGATATGGTATTTTTAAGGTTTTCCTACCATTTTTCAAATAGTGGTTACGATCTCTGAAATGGTGTGAAAACCATTTAACAAAAAGTTTTTTTAAGGTTCTCGTTTATGCGGGAAATGTTTTAAGACTTTATTAATTTGTTTATTTTTTAAAACAATTTATCAAGCATTATTTCCGGCCCGCCACTGCACAGTGGGAAAAAAGGGCCCAAAAAATTACCGCAACATGATTTCGCGCAAACCATCAATTGCTATACACCAAAAGCTTCGTTTTTGCACCAGGAACAATAATCCGATGAAAAATCGCACTGCACGGACCGGTGGCCGGAGTACAGGCCACCGGAAGATCCGGATTTTTGGATAAAGTGTCAGATTTATCCAATTGTGAACTGATAAGCTTTTTTCTGCCATGAATAGTCATGCATAACAATCCTAGAATATTATTAAATACCATAGGACCCATCGGAACCGGTTCCACCGATCTCCGGTGGCCACATCCGGAACCGCATTAGGAAACAGCGTAAACTAGTCATGCGACGTATCAAACTTCTTGATTTTGGATGGGGACATGATTTATACACTTCTCTTTTAAAAACATGAAGTTTGATATGTCGCAAGAGTGGTTTCAGGAATTTGCCAAATATGATCTTCGGATGTGGCCACCGGAGAACCTGGGAACCGGTCACCGGAAGCAAAAATACATTTTAAGGATACTCTCCTTCCAAAATCAAGAAGTTTGATACGTCGCATGACTAGTTTACGCTGTTTCCTAATGCGGTTCCGGATGTGGCCACCGGAGATCGGTGGAACCGGTTCCGATGGGTCCTATGGTATTTATTATTATTCTGGGATTGTTATGCATGACTATTCATGGTAGAAAAAAGCTTATCAGTTCACAATTGGATAAATCTGACACTTTTTCCAAAAATCCGGATCTTCCGGTGGCCTGTACTCCGGCCACCGGTCCGTGCAGTGGGATTTTTCATCGGATTATTGTTCCTGGTGCAAAAACGAAGCTTTTGGTGTATAGCAATCGATGGTTTGCGCGAAATCATGTAGCGGTAATTTTTTGGGCCCTTTTTTCCCACTGTGCACTGATTCAGAAAAATCAAATCTTGCTCGCTAAACCAAAAGGTTGGACACCCTTCGCTTAAAGCTATAGAGCGACATGCGGTTGGATGAACCTTATTAGTAATTAAAATACATTAATCATAAAAAATAATCCAAATCAGTTTGAAGCACTGCTTTGTTTTCAATAATTGTTATGTCCTGAGCAAACATTTCTTATATTTTTTGCTATTTCCATTAGAGCTGGGACTTCGGATATCCGGATAAATTGCAGCATTGATAATTCTATTAGAAAATGAACTAACTCATACATGCCAGCTTTGTCTCATGACTGTGGGGCCACATTAAGACGAAACAAAATAATTTTACAGGTATTCAAAAGATCTTTGATTTGTATCACACGATTTATGGTCGAATACTATTATCCGAAAAACTATCCGATCCGTTTATTTTTTATTCTTGAATCTTATTTGAGTTGATTGAATATTTGCAACCAAATAATTTTCAGTTCTGATACGATTTTCGTACATCTCTTTTTATTTGGTTTGATTGAAAAGATGATATCTGATTTTATATAGGAAAAAAATGTAAATTATCCGGATATCCGAAGTCCCAGCTCTGATTTCCATATAATAAAAAACGTGGTTAACCCCCACTCCCCTTATCGTGTTCACGTGGTTTATGAATGACCCATAGTTTAAAATCAGATTTGGATTAAAAAATCAGTGAATTTTGATAAAAAATAAGCGAAAACGCCAGGTGGCATTTGTAATGATGGCAGTTACAAGTTATAAAAAAAAATATTCTTAAAATAATTTGGGAGTTAAAAAACTGTTGTCAAAAGACATTGAATTTTTAAACTTTTTAGGCCAAATTTTTTATACTTTTGATCCTTTGCCAATCAACAAACAGGACATGAATTTAAGAATACATTTGATTTTCCCCTTATATGCCATAGTTTTTTCGCTACTGAAAAGATCTACTTTATCTATTTTAAAATTTAAAAAAATAGCTCATGTAATTTTAAAATAATATAGAAAATAATCAAAAAACAAGAATTTAAAAAAAAAATAATTATTGACAACGGATTGCAATTTGGTAATTTGGTACTCACCCAAAATAAACACCGATTTCTATTTTTTTTTATATATTTCAAGTCACAAAACTACCGAGAGTTGATTCAAAGAATGAAGTGTAGCCATCCAACATATATTTTATTTTGGAGAAAAAAAGTGAATTGTATCTTTTATCATTTAAATAATGTTTTTTTTTTTAATTTATCTTCATTCATTACATTGAATAATTTGAAGGATTTGTTAACAATAATCAGTTGTCTTAACATCCAATAAATACAGATTTCAAGGGTTTGTCTACACAGTTAAAAAAAATGGTTTCATTACATCTTGCATCATTTATGTCAGAAAAAATGTGCAATTTTATTCTAAGAATGCATACATTTTCTACTTTTCTTTTGTAATTCCACGTTTTTTAGTCTTAATTGAGGTAATATTACATCATAAAAGAGATGAGATTAAACCCATTTATTAGACAACTTCCAAATTGACATAGTTTTATTTGATTTTGATTTTAATTTTCTACTGTGTGTCAAAAATTTAATTATTAGCAGAATCAAGAAAATTTTAGGATTTTCCAAGAGATTTTTTAAACAGATTTTTTTATATTTATTAATATTTTCTGTATTAAATATTTGTTCGTCATTTCTCAAATGATTAGTCTTTGTTTTAAAAAATGTAGCCATTAAACATGCAATACTTGCCCTTATAATATAGTGCAGTCTCAGTTCCAAATTAAACAATTTAAAGCTGCCCAACCGTAAACCACACAATTTACTGAGCCTCGATTTAATTTGGAGCATGATTTCCAATTCGGCAATCCCCCAAAACAGCCAACCCTGCAAGCCTGTCTGCATCGATCCCCGGAAAACGGTTCCCACCAACACCAGGCAGAGGACAGCTCCAGTGTCCTACAAAAGCTCGTTACGAGCTTTAATAACTGAAATGGAACCATAAAAATTAATATTTTATTTCAATATTCCAATTTTATGACGCTATCACTGGCACTGGGTTGGTGGTTTCTCCGCTCCAAACTGGTGTTTTTTTGGGAAGAAGCTTTTTTGTTGGTGTTCTCCACTCTGTTACTTGCTGCCTGTTGCCGATGCAAAAACCCAGAAGCTGCTTCTCTCTTAGTTGGTGCACCGGGTGAGGGAACCCCTTTTTTACTCGTTTGGTTTTGGTTAGATTTATGAACCCATTCCCACGTGTGTAGAGAGCATCCGCATTCCAAGCAGCATCAGCAGCAGCAGCAATTGGAAACCCTTTCCCCTCTGGTGCAATTGGTAGAGTCCTCCGACTAGAGTCCTGGTTCTGGTCCTGGTCGCAAACGGATGCTACTCGATTCCAATTTTGGGGCTTTTTGTGGGCTTTTTTGTGTCGAAAGTGTCCTGTTCCCTCTCTGTTGGTCCTGGAGTTTCTGGAACCTGGTCGTCGTTACACGTACGGTTCTGGAACCAGGCAGATCCCAATCGCTTGGTCCTGTTGCTGGTGCCAGCACGAGGTTCATGTACTACTAGCTCCTGCCGGTCCGTTGCCCATGGATTGGGTCTATTTGAACTAGGAAACACCATGCTTTCAGACAAAAACCAGAACTCGCCAACATGTTGAACACATTTTGGGGGAGGCAACGTCGGCGGCGGCGACCATGACAACAAAACTGGAATGGAACCACCATCCTCCCTCCTCCCGGAGTGCACACCCGGAAAAGAAACAGAGACCAGTTATTGCTTCCCGGGACCGGGTTCATTGGCAATATCGGTTCCGCTCTCGAACCTCCCCGGGGGGGATGTTCCCGGACTGTCCGGGGGACCGACCAACGTTGCTTGGAAGCAACATATCAAAGCGAAAAATTTGAAGTGAAGTTTGTTGGAATTCAATTTGCGACCAGTTATTGATTGGACCCGCTAGGAATTGTTTTCCACTGCCCTGGATGATGATGATGATGATGATGGAGGTGGTGCAATTCTATCATCTCCCGAATGGGGTTCACGTGTGGGATTCTTTTTTTTTTTTTTGTTTAAATAATTTCTAAAATGCTGCATCAGTTATCACCGTGGCAACTGTTCTCTAGGAGAATGAGGGTGGAACTAAACTGTAAAGGTGTGCTACTAAATACTGCATCTTTTGAATCTAACAGGGTTGACTTTCATGGTAAATTCAAACCTTAACACACATTTTAAACGTTTTTTGACTCCACAGCTTGATATTTTTTTTACAAAAATCAAGGGACACCAACAGCAAATTGTTAACAACACATGAGTAATTTTGTAGCAAAAAAACTGGTACAAAATATTACAAGTTGGTTACAGTTTATTTTGCATTATTGATTTTCCAATTGTCAAATAAATTTTAAAATTTGTAGTTAAATAAAAAAAAAATCTTGTTTCTTTTTCTGCAACCAGAGGTCCAATCTTCAATGTATCTTAGACAATTTCATAGCAAATTTTCTGAACTTAAAAAAATATTTTTTTTCGAAATTGTCACTCATAGTAACTATTTTTAAAATCGAAAACTGAAAATATTTCGTTAAAATCAAACTTTCAGTGGCTATATCTTGAAAACGAAGCCTTTTATCAAAAAATCTGTTGAGTTCAATTTTACATAAAAAATTTAGGTATTTTTTTTTTGGTAAAATTTTTATATTTTTCCAAAAATCACTATTTAAAAAAAATCATAACTCGGCGGCAGACATCTCAATAGCTCAAAAGTCGCGGGTTTTTGTCCCCTAAAACATATCAAAAAATCTCAAAAATCAAAAAATACGTATTTTGGGAAATTGAGTTTTTGTAAAAAAAAGGTAATTAAAAAATCGGCAATTTTTTTCCGTGTTCCTATTTTTTCTCAATAGTCCTCAACAATACCTACAACTTTGCCGAAGATAACAAATTGATCAGAAAATTCACTCAAATGTTACAGCTGTTTGAATATTTACGTACCATTTTTGTATGGACAGCTGCCAAAATTGTATGGAGACTTGTATGAGTAAATCAATGACACAAAATAGCTTCTTTGATCATAGGGAAGGTCCCTACAAAGTTTTAGCTAAATAAAAAAATACAAATAAAATCCATTTCCGGTTTTGGTAGAGAGTTGCTCATAACTCAAAACATGAAATTAAGCCACACTTCAAAGTATTGATTCCAAAACATTCTCAATGCATAACCAAATGATATTCTTTATTTATTTTAAAAAAGTAACTGAATAATTTATCAATTACCATTCAGTTAAGAAAGCTTCATCAATGCAAAACACAGTTTATTTAATTTCAATATATTTTTTTGAATGGTGAAGACAAAAGTTCTAAAGTGGTTTTAGTAACAAGATGCAAAATAATATTTTTTTTTGCAATTCCGTCGTGAAACTACTTACTTTTCCTGTCATTCTTGAACGACGAAATAGCCTACTTTTCTGTACCAAAAATAACAGAATCGAATAGCAACACTTTTCAAAATAAATGCTGAAAAGTTCTACTTTTCAGCACTGAAATGGGTGCTGAAAAGTTGAACTTTTTAGCACTTGTTTCGAAAAGTAACACTTTTCAACATTTTTTCGATTTAAACGATTTATTGACAAAATACATGAAAATTCGACTTAAAATTTCACTTAATGGGTGTTTTTCGAAATTGCAAAAAATGTTGTATGGAACTCGTTGCAAAACTTGATTTTTTCAGCACTCGTCGTATTTATCCAACTCGGTGAACCTCGTTGGATAAATGTACGACTTGTGCTGAAAAAATCCTCTTTTTGCAACTTGTTGCATAAACTACTATTTCAGCCCAAGTTGGATAAATACGAGAAGTGCTAACAAAATCGAGTTTTGCTTAAAAAAACATTTTTTAATGAGACTTTTTAGTGAAACATATGTGTCGTTTGGCATCCGTGTGTTTGGTGCCCTCGATACAAGTGCTGAAAAGTTGAATTTTTCAACACTCAAATTAGTGTCATAAATGTTTGATTTAAACATCCATTTTTTTCTAAAAGGTCACAAAAACTAAGCAATGCTCTGTGTAGAAAAAAAATCAGATAAAAGTCTTTTAAGTTTTGTTATAAAGAAACATTTAAATATTATGAAACATACTTTTTTTATGACAAACAAAATAGATTTAATGATTGTATTTTTTTTAACCATTTTTCAATTCATAAATTGTTATGGCGTCATCCATAAAGTATGTATTAAAAAATATATATTGAAATAACAAGCCATAGGTTCAGCATTTCCATGTAGAAAGTGTTTAAAATGCATTTTACACTAGTTCAGTAGTTTTGCAATCATTAATTTTCCAAAAATGAAAGATTTGTCGAAAACAAAAATTTTACCGAAAAAAAAAACTTAAATATTGAATATTTTTAAAAATTTAAATGATTTTTAAATCAACCAAAACATGCTTAATGTTATTCTCAACGCAGGGAAATGCATTTTAAATTGATTTCAGCTGATTGTACTTAAATTTCCATTGAAATTTTGAAGTTTTTTGAAAAAAAAAGTTTTACCTCATGATTTTTCGGGCCAACTTTGAAGGGGGGGGGGGACAAAAACTTTAAATAAAATTTGTACCAGCCTAATGTAATAAAAAAAGGTAATACATAAAATATAAGTTTTTAAAGTAAGCAAACAATCATGTTATAATGAAATTATAATCTGTGGAACTGTGCAACATTGTTTCAGAAATATATAACAAATATTAGGGATAAGTTTGAGGTTATCAAAATAAAATTATAGTAGAATGATATCATTCCAACTGTTTTAAATCAGTTGAACTTCTATTTTTGTTGATATTATGAAGTCATGATGATAAAATTCTTTGTAAATATTAAAAAAAAACAGATTTTAATGACAAAATTGGGTTTTGGTAACAATATCATTGCAATTTTTTGCAATGGCCATATTTTTAGACCAAACAGTTAAATATGTGTAGAGTTAAAAATAGTTTCTATGTTGTTAGTAAAAATAAACATTTTTCGTTAATTTTTGTGTTAAACTGTGTTAAAGAAAAATTGCTCAGTTATTTTTCAATACCCTTCTTTGGCTTGCATACCGTTTCATTCGATTCCCACGACTCTTCCCTAAGGACTATTTCTGCCCACTCTCTCTATATTAATGATATTTAGATAGATGCAGCACCAGCTTCCACTGGTTTGGCGTTCCATTCTGCAGAAATCCCTCTCAGCTGCACCGTCCTATTACTGCTCTAGCTCCAAGTCCGTTTACATTCCCAAGAAGCCATTGCCAGCGAACGGCACCGTGTACTGGCTGGCCAAAGTGGGTCTTTAGCTGTCGGCTTCCGTACTTTATGACGTCCATATGCGCTGTGGGAAAACTGACCACGGAGATTCGACCATATGGATTCGATGTAAGGACACAAGCGCCACACACGGTGGAAATTGGAGAATAAAAACAGTGTTTGGCATTAGCAAGATATCGATATTTGGCCAGGGCTGATTGCAGCGTGTTCTGCAGGATGTGCACTGCTGTTTGTTTGTGGAACTAATTAGTATTCCTGGGGGAATTTGTTCAACCGTACAATCTTGGATCTTCCGCTAACTTCAAATTTATTGCCAGTTCCACGCAGAGCAAGCTCAAGTTATCACAATTCTAACCGCAAACCAGTAGTATTAATGCAAACTTGTCCACTTGTCATTCTGACCTCCCCCTTCCCATAACCCGGCAATCTACCACAAAAAGAGGGTTAGCCTGCCGACCGAGTCTGTCCAGCCAACTGACAGTACCGAATAAACTTTCATCAGATGCGTACCTGGCCCAAACACCGACCCAGAGAGAGTCCTCCAGGGAATGACCCTCCGACGCTGCCAAAGTCCTTCCAGCAGCAGCAGAACAGCAAAACGCATCGCCACGCAACGTACACACTCTAAATCATCATCATTTGGGCGGGCAGAAATGGCCAAAGTTTGGCGAGGAGGCCCAGCCCCGATACCTCTCATAATGTACTTTACGATTATTACATGGATCCTGCTCCTCCTCTTCCCACCAGCAGCGTGGACCACAAACGGAAATCCGCAGCACCTTCCGGGTCGGACCAGTTCAACACTGCGATGGTAGATGCGATGGTTCCCCGGAAGTGTTGAACAACAGCCCAACATTGGACAGGTGTGGTGTGGTAACGACGACGACCACCAATCCAGGGTTCTGGCCCATCGGGGAGTTTCCCAGATATGGAGGCGTGTGTGAGTGTGTGTTTGTGTTACCGGGAGGAGTTGTAGATCATCCGTAATTTGTGGTGGAAGCAATTTCGACTCGGTCGAGAGGGGATTTGGACTCTGCCTGTACACTACGACGGGATGATAGTGCGGTTGAGGAGTCGATTACTGATAGCAGGATAGATAATGATGGGGCTCTTTTGGTTGGGTCACTTGACACCGGGGGACCCATCTTTGAAGGTAAGAAATGTTGGTTAGAGAATTGTAATGTTTTGAGTATCATTTCTCAAATTAGAGCAAATTGTAGTTTAAGCATAATATTTAACTTATAGTTTGTAGATCTGATGTTTCCTTATTTCTGGTTTGTTTTAAATAGGAGCAACAACAATTTTTGAAACTAATTGAAATGTTTTTCTGAACCACATATTATTTTTACATTTTAAGAAAAGTAGATGAAAAAAGAGTTAAATTGTTTATGTTATTCTAGTGCCATAAGCACATTAGCGTTCATTTTAACGTTATTTTTATTATTAAGAACAACATCAATAAATTCAAAATTAAACTCATGAACACAAATTTAAAGTCCAAAGTTGACATTTTGATACATGTTGACCAAAATAAATTCGGTTTTCCCCAAATCATAAGCAAAAATTCTCTAGAGAAATATTGTTGAAACTTTGTGAGTACTTTTTCCTTCAATAAACAAAGTCAGTTCGTCCATATAAGTCTCTCTACAACTTTGATAGCTTGCATACAAACAAAGTTATGAAAATTAAAAAAAAATAATTTTAAAAATGGTTTTTCTTTAATCGCCCAAAATAAAAAAAATACAAAAAAAAACATTTTGATAGTTCAAATTTATTTCAATTTATTAATTCTTCAGAAAATGGCAACACTGCCAAATGAATTTACCCTTCTTATGTAAAAATCTGATTAAGAAACGTGAAAATCTTTTTAAAAAATTGCTGACGAAAATCTTACAACTGTACATGAATAAGGATAAATTAGATATGAATTAAGGGGTTACATACATGTAAATCGACAAAAATGTCAGACGTTAGTTTGAGCACACACTTAAACATTTTTTTCAAAATCTATTTTCAGGGCATTCAACTATACATTTTCATCTATTAACAAAACAAATTTGAAGACGTTTGGTTGTATCATTGCCGAGATAAAGCTATTTGAAGTTAGCAGTTTCAAAAAACGGGTGCCACAATATCTCAACATTGCTTCGACAAAATCGGCTCAACATTTTGGTGAAGACTCGTTAAACCGGTTCCATGTGCATGACGAAGGCCGATTTTCAAAAAGTTTATTTAAAAAAAAGATAAAAATATTTTTCTGTTTTTCATCTAAAAATTTGCAAGTTTTTGATTTTTGTATTTTTTTAAATTCAAAATTTCAAAATCTGGCTTCGTCATGCACACGGGATATGTCTTGGGAGTCTTCATCCAAAATTTCAGCCAATTTGGTCCATCCCATCTCGAGATATCGTGGCACCCGTAAATCAACGTGGTGTTCAGAGAAAAACGCTCAGAAAGTTAGACAGTTGGCTTTGCGCATGGAAAAATTCTGAGCTTAAATCATCTCTAACTCAGTTTAATCTTGAAATATCTTCATGAAACTTTCAGGAGTGATTGAAAATCATCTTTTAAGTGGATTTAATAAATTTTTTGTAATATGAAATTTTGTGATTTTCTACATGTATGTAACCCCTTAATCCAAAAACTTGTACAATTCTGTAAATTATATATTGTAATAATTCTTGTAAAAAATGGTTAATTTTAACCATTTTTTACACGAATTTTCATTTGAATAAATTATTACCAAATTTATCGTTTTTAAATTAAATGCGTTCATATGAATCAAAAAGATGTTCAAGATTGGTAGATAATTAAAAATCTTTCGAAATCTATCAAAATCTGAAACCAATACACAGCAAAAAAAAATGGTAATATTCTTCAGGAAATGGCGACAGATGTTGTGTCATAAGAAATGTGTAATATTACATCAGGAACGAGTGAATTTTATCAGTTTTGGGTGAATTTTTATCTGGTTCACATTTTCACACATTTTTTAGGTTAAATTACTCAAAAATAGAACCAAATTTTCAACCTTTCAATTTTCAATTTAACTTTTTTTGCTGTGTAATGATAAATCTTTATTCTTAATTACACTTGCAAAATCATTACCAGATTTATCTGACAACCTGGCAACCCTGGTTAAAACTGAAAACATGTAATTTATGGTTATCCTCAATATCTTAAAAACGAGAATTTTCAAGAATGGTTATTTTGCGCAAATTTGATGTACAGTGAAATAAAACAAGTGTTATTATTTAAAAATGTATCTTAAGTTTCCAAGAAGAACCAAACCTTAATCATTGCCGACGACAAAAAATCGATTGAAAAATTTATTTTCATGATATGACTTTTTATATTTAGTTACATTATTTCTATGCCTACACAGTTAGGCTAACATATATAAAATATTGGTAATAAAGAATGAGTACACTTTCATAACTAGATAATTTTGTAATTTAACTTTTCTATAAATGTTTAAAAAAAAACTATAAACCATCCTTGATTTAAAATTTTTAAAACATTTAAAAAAAAAATTATAAAAAAATATGAAATCATTTCCAATTTATTTGTGCATACATTTTTGAATTTTTCATAAAATTATGCAATTATTTCTCAAAATGCTTAGATTTATCTAAACGACTTCAAAACACTCATTCATATTTTAACTTTAAACTTTAAAAAATGACAATTGTGATTGTGAAAAATAAAAAAACAATGGCAAATTCCAATGGGTGAAAAATCATACACAATAGCTACATTCGAAATTAATTTAATCCATACTATCTTCAGTAAACATTGTTGCATACAGATGAACCGAAATTATATTTAAATGATAAATAGGGGAAATTCTCGTATGTCTGGCAGGTTAAGCCCTCGCTCCTATCTCCATCCAATTTGCTGATTTTCACTATGTAAACAATTAATTTTGCAAAACTTTTGATGAAAACTTGCTTGCTCACTTCTTTATTAAGCTATTTATCACTCGATTTCTGTTGAAAACGCCTTTAATAAGCTGTAATTGAAGTGCTGATATGGCAACATTAGAGGCACGCTGGAATTAGATGCTGTTCCTCTATGTGCCAGATTTCAAAAAACAAAAATTTTGAATTTCAATACATAGTGTATCTTTCCACCTTTGCCAAGTTGATTGCGTCTGCTCATCACACACAATTTTAATTGTCCAATTTCAACATCTCCCGCAAACTAATCCTAATCAGCTGTAATTGGATCGGATGTTCTGTCTGTCAATCTCATTTCACCGAGATATATTCAAAACCAGGCCCCAAAACGGCGGCGTGGCATCGCGGCTCAACACCACCACCGGCCCGGCATGACATTCTAATCAAACATTTCAAAACCTGCGTCCGCGCGTCCAAATTATGAACCAACAACAGCCACAATCTAACCGGAATTGTGTTTTCATCAGTGGGTGATGTCCGCGAACAAAGTCAGCGGAAATTGTTCCACGTGTCGAACGATGATGCTGCAATCAGTCAAACACATTGCGTGCACATTTCCACCTACCGAAAGCTGGGTTGGGCTTTTAAATCAAATTTGAGTACATATCTGCTGCTGGATTTGCCGCCAAATTTTCACTATCAATGCTAATTTTATGTGGACAAACCGGTTTTGTGGTTTGAATCGTTTACGCAAGCTGATTGTTTCAAAATGTTTGGTAAAACTCCTTTTTAAAACTTTTTTTGTTAAAGTTTTTTGCATATTTGAAATAAATCTAAAGTGAATGCTTTTTTGAAAACACTGAGTTCATCTCAAATCGGCTTCCAACAATGTGTTTTTCTGAATCAAAAAACCCGTTGATTTGGCAACCCGGCACATGCCGGCCAACAATTGCATTCCACTCTTCCGGAAGCGGTTCGCGCAAATTTTCTGCTGATTTAGACATTTTCTATTTGCAGACCGGCTCGGCGTGGCGTTGATGGCCTCCCCCCTTGTTTTGGAGCAGCAGCGTAATTGGAAATTATTAATCAAATAAATAACATGAATGAAACAGAATGCCTTCTGCTGCTGCTGCTGTCAGAAATAATGAAGGTGCGTGCGTTTGTGTTGCGTATCGGTATCGGATTCGATTGTGTCGGTCCCGAACGGTTTGGTTTTGGGAGGATTGTGCGTAATTTTGTGTGTGCGAGCATAATTTTCATGATTGAGGTAAAAAATCTGTCTGAAATGGTTGAGCAGAATGTCTGTTATTGTATAAGGCAGGGAAAATACATTCATCTCTCTGAGTTTTTGACTTCATAAATTACAGTTAAATGCGAAATCTTAAACATTTTTATACAAGTTGATTTTGGTTTTTGAGCACACCAAATTGTCATCAATTATTTTCTTTGATTCTTGATAGGTGAGCAATTCTCTACAAAATCGGTCTTTTTTCTTCAATTTTAATTTTTGTATTTTTTAATCAGACTGAACTTTTTTTGGTGCCTTCGGTATGCCCAAAGAAGCCATTTTGCATCATTAGTTTGTCCATATAATTTTCCATACAAATTTGGCAGCTGTCCATACAAAAATGATGTATGAAAATTCAAAAATCTGTATCTTTTGAAGGAATTTTTTGATCGATTTGGTGTCTTCGGCAAAGTTGTAGGTATGGATACGGACTACACTGGAAACAAATGATACACTGTAAAAAAATGGTGATTTTTTTATTTAACTTTTTATCACTGCAAAAAAACTCTTTTTTTTATATGTTTTAGAGGACAAAAAATGCCAACTTTTCAGAAATTTCCAGGTTGTGCAAAAAATCATTGAACAAATGTTTTTTTTAACATTGAAAAACGGACCATTAGTTGCAGAGATATCGACATTGAAAAATGGTGGGTTGTTTGGGTGAGACTTAGAAAACATCAATTTTCCTGTTTTTAAACCTTTGCATTGCAATATCACAGCAACTAAAGGTCGTATCAACAAAGTCCGAAGAAGCAAAATATAGAGAATTTTCTCAGCTTTTCAAAAATATGTTTTCCAAAAGTGGGCAAACATGTGCACTAATTTAAAAAAATGAAAAACTGCAACTATTTTCAAAAAAGTCACCTAAATATGGATTTAACTTGAAAACGGTGCACTTTATCAAAATTTTACTAAAGTACTATTCGATTACAAATTTGATTTTACATCGAAAAATGAAGTTGAAAAATTTTTGCGACCAATATTTCGATTTTTTGAAAAATCAGTATTGATTCAAAAATTCATAACTCGTTCAATGATTTTTTGCACAACCTGGAA
This sequence comes from Culex pipiens pallens, assembly GCF_016801865.2. NCBI lineage: Eukaryota > Metazoa > Arthropoda > Insecta > Diptera > Culicidae > Culex > Culex pipiens. The sequence goes on along the minus strand of NC_068938.1, from coordinate 217,989,064 downwards.
ATTTCTGAAAAATTGACATTTTATGTCCTCTAAAACATATCAAAAAATAAAATAAAAATAGTGTTTTTTTGCAAATCAAGTTTTAGTGATAAAAAGTTAAATAAAAAATCACCAATTTTTTTTTACCGTGTATCATTTTTTTCCAGTGTAGTCCATAATCATTTAGTGGACCACATCCGGACAAAATTCGTTTTGCCAAAGCCGAGAAAATCAAGTGCATATTTTTGTTCAGAACATTTGTTCAGAATTTAATTCTGAGTCGATAAGTATAAATGAAGGTGGGTCTAGGGGGTCAATCTAAAAAGATCATTTCCTGAGCGATTGTATAGCCCCTCCTGAGTAAGAAAGGCAAAAAGTATTTATCGAAAAGATAAAACAAAAAATTTCAGACCATCCTTTAAATTTTGTATGAAATCTTGTTAACACTGGAACGCCCAACGCATGTCCAACTTACACGGACGCCCAAGCCTCCCAAAAAAGGTGGAACGGCAACTTCAACTCGCTGGTTCTCGGGCATAACTCAACCAATCGGGACGATTCTTGTTTCCAGTGATTTGTAAAAATGTCTAGATGATCCTAAAATTTTGCAGAACTTGATTTGAAGAAATCTGTAATTTCTGCGACCGAAAACATCGTTCCACCTTTTTTCAAAACGACTGCCCCGCGGAATTTTCGGCGATTTTTTTTTACAATCGAAAAAAAAAAGTTGGAACGATGTTTTTGATCGTAAAAATTATAGATTTGATCAAATTAAGTTCTGCAAAGTTCTAGAATCATCTAGACATCCTAACAAATCACTGGAAAGAAGAATCATCTTGATTGGTTGAGTTATGCCCGAGAACCATTGAGTTGAAGTTACCGTTCCAACTTTTTTGGAGCCTTGGGCGTTGGAATGTTAAGAAGAACTTATGACGCAAATAACTTACGAACAATTTTAGGCTGGGCTGCAAAATCTTCAAATTTATGCCTGGATTGTTAATTATCGCAAGCGGCATATTTGATGAAAAGTTCAATTTTCGAGTGACTTAGACAGAAAACGGCTCAGGTTTGTCCAAAAAGTGCGTTATTTCAAACAAGTCACTAAGTTAGTGAGAAAATGTTAAATAATTATTTCTATTTATTGAATTTTTCAAAAGTAAATTGATTTTGCCAGCTACTTTAAACATGCTTAAACATTAAGATCGCCATCTGCTGCTGCTTTCAACCTCTCCATTATGCAGCCCTTGGTTGGCGTGGTGGCTTTTCCTTTCAGCAAAACCAGAAGCCGCAGCTTTCGAGCAAGAGAGAATACACCGAAAACAAATTAGATTCGTGGATTGCAGCTGCCGGGCCGGGCAAAATTATATGCAACACGACTGCATCGCCATAAACTCTGAAAAGTTGCAGCAGCCAGAAGAGTCTATTTTTTACCCTCTCCCTTGGACAAACTCTCGAAAGATGTTTAATTCAAACAAAGTTGTGGCCCGGGAGCTGCATTGCGCTGAGATTTTTTTTCTGTCCTGTTGTTTTGCATCTTGTGCACCGCGACTGAATAATGCACTTGAAGAGAGCTCTGTGATGCTGGTTTCGCGGATTTCGGGGTTTTCGGGGGACAGATGCCAGTTGTTCTGCCAAGGGCCATCTGGCTGAAGGAAGAGTGAGTATGTGTGTTAGTGTGACTGACGATGAATAATTCATTGTGATTAAAAGTGTTTTTTGTTGGGTATCCAGGTTCGGTTTCACAAGTTTTTAACGAAGAATTGATAAGGGATTTGTCTGTGGCAAATGTTTCACTCACTGTTGATTTATTACATTTTCTGATTGATTTTGTCAAGTAAATATTTTTTTCAGAAAGATTCCAACAAGAATTGCAATCACATGCCATTGAAAGCACTCCAAATCACTCAACATGTTATTCAGATGTAATCATCATTAGACGATCATTGTTGAAAACTTGTGAGTGTTGAGCATTGACGAGACCACCTCCCCCACAGCAAAGGAAAAACTTCTCAACTGCCTCTCAAGAAACAAAGCAAACTCCAATAGTTAACATTGCTTTGAGCAACCAAACCCTTTTTTCCATTTCCATCCACTTAGAACCAGCAAACACCCCCCTTTTTTTCCTATTCAATTTTGCTGGGAGGGGGGGGGGTAAAACTTTTCAATACCCTGCCAACAAACTTTCGTTTTATGCTAATGGTGTTTCCCCCCTCCCATCACCAAAACTCACCTGGCAGCAATCCCACAGGTGAGTGGGCGAGCCACTTCACGATCGGAGTTCCATTCAAGTGTTTTGTGATGAAAGAATGGCAGCAACAGCAGAAAAAAATAAACCTCGCTGTAAAAGCTCAACTTGGGTTTGTGTCGTCGTCAAAAGACAACATGCCACGCGAGCTTTACAGCATTGATCGGTTGTTTTTCTTTGGGAGAAGTTAGGGCAGGGGAGGGAGTTGTGCTGCTTTGTAATGTGAGCGAACGCGAAACTATTACGCTGAGTGGTTTAGAGGAGTGAACCCCGTTAGGAATTTGATTACACCTGGTTGGCGATGGGACAAGAATGTTTAGACCAGAGAATCAGGCTACCTATTTAAGGATGCAATTTCCACTGACAGAATTCAATTGTTCTTAGTTTTTTCTTGAATTATTTATAAAATTTAGGTCATTGTATTAGTTGGTTAATTATACATTTTATTTAAGGAAAAGAACCAAACGGAATTCAATGCAAATTAGTGAAAACACGACACATTTCCTTATTTTCTTAAAGAGGGAATGAAAACTCAAATTGAGATACTTATAAAGGGACCATCCATAAACCACGTGGACACCTTAGGGGGGAGGAGGGGTTTTGCGATTGTCCACGCTCCATACAAAAAAGATTGTATTTGTATGGGAATTGTCCACGATAGGGAGAGATTGAGATTTCCAATAAAGTGTCCAGGATACATTTTTCGTGAAGTGAGTACAATGCCTTATTAAGAAAAGTTTCAAAGCATTTTCTGATTTGAAATCCTATTTAAGTAGTATTAAATATAATGAAAAGATAAAAATACAAAATTGTACATTTTCCAAACAATATTTTCAGATCGATTTGTTTCTTCAATGTTGTAGATATTAATCAGGACTGTTCAGGAAAAAAATGTAATAAAGATTTTATTTGGCCTATTTTTAAATTTAAAATAAATAATAAAAAAAAATCAATTTCGTAAAATCCACAATTTTGGTTTTTTTAACATGATTTAGGGGACAAAACTCCTTTTTTTAAAAAAAACGCGATCAATTTTTCAAGTTTCTACTCGATACAAAATCTTAAAGTTTGCTCATATCTCGAAAGCAGTTCCCTTAATTAATATTTCTGCATAAACTTTTCAATACCAAATTTGATTATATTAAAAACTGTTGTTAAAAAATGTTTGGGTAAGAGTTGCATTTTTTTTCCAAAAAGCACAATTTTTCGAAAAATTTCTCCGAGTTGGTCATTTTTGTCAAAGTTTCAAAATATTTAAAATACATTTTTGGAAAACTATTTTTTTTTTGTAAAAAACGTAAATTTAAAATTAGCAAAAACCATTTCCCCGTGCCTATTTTTTCTGAATAGTTCTTATCAATATCTACAACTTTGCGAAAGATACTAAATCGATCAGAAAATTCCTTCAAATGTACAGTATTTTGAAAAAGAGTGACACAAAATAGCTTCTTTATAGATCACGGCGTGTTTTCTAGAACAAACATTTCAAGAAAAATAGTCATCGCTACTGTCAAATGTATCTTATAGGAAGTTTTCTCAGCTTTCCAATGCTTCTAAGAGCGAAATGTTTCATCGAGAAATTTTTGAGATATCTATTTTTTAAGTTTTTTATTCTAAATTCCGTTATTATTTATTCTAAACTTCAAAATAACCATTCTGGAAATGTTTTTCATGTGTCTTTTACTCATTAAAATGTGCAAAATAAGGCAAGAAACAAATTTGTAGAAGGTTGCAAATCGCTAAACATTTTAAAAATTAAGTTTAATCGAGTTTTAGAATATATGGGATTTATTCAGAAATGAAAAACATAACACCGTATAAAAAAAATATTTTTTACAAGAATTAAAATATAATTACATAATTTTTGTGTACAAATATCACATGGTTGCTCAGATTTAGCTGATCAATCGATTTATTTGCAGGTTTGAGATTGTATTTAAAAAAAAAATATAAATGTAAATATTGAAAAAACAAGCCATAGTTTCAACATGTGCATGGAAAAGTGTTTTGTAATGCATTTTACTCTAATACAGTTGTTTTGCAATCATCAGTTATAAAAAATGTAAGATTAGACGAAAAAAAAAATGTGTGAAAAAAATATCGACAATTTTAGAAAATTCAAGAGATTTTTAAATCAACCCAAACATGCTAAAAATGATTCTAAACGCATTTTAAATTGATTTCAGCTGATTACACTTAAATTCCCATTAAAATTTTGAAGTTTTTTGAAATCGTATTTTTTTGCCTCCTGATTTTTCGGGTCAACATTGAAGGGGTGGGGGGACAAAAACTAAAAAAAAAATTTGTACCAGCCTAACACATAATTCATTAATTCTATCACGGGTAAACACTTTGTAAATAAAAAAAATAAGTCTTTTCAATTTGCCACAATGCCCCAAACACTATTGAGCCTTAATCCGTCAACTCCCAAAAAACTAGAGATTTAATCCAAAATCCAGCCTTTCGCTTCCCCGAACGGAGCGGATTGAAAAATTCAATTTGACATTCATATACTGCGAGAATATATTTATTCCGTGATAGCAGCACCGGGACATCAGCAACAGAGAAGCAACAGCAGGTCCGGGCCATGTTTATGCGCCTGTGGCACACACACACACACACACACACACACACACACATTCACGGCAGGTGAGTCTCCTTCTCCACCCTCAATCGAACCTGCAAAGTGATAAAAAAATATTCTGGCACATAATAATGGCAAAATCCTTGGGAAAGGGGTAAGGCCTTGGGGGGCGCATCGTAGTCACACACAAATACGAATTGCGAATTGTATTGCTGCACTTTGGGAAAAAAAATCAAATGCGGTCAAAATTTAGTTTATTCTAAAGTCATCATTTCTCTGATTTCGCATTACTCCAATACTTTTTTTTTCAAATTTATCCACGTTGACCAAGTTTTTCCCACTGTTCCTCCTCTTTGGTAGGCCAAAATCACAACTCACTTTTTCTATCGCACCCCAGGCTGACGACTGGGAGGTGAAAAAAATATGCGCTCAGTTGCCCCTCTGGGAACGTTCTTGGCGGAAAAAAAACGCCCAAGCATCGAATCCGTTGGGGTAGGTTGGGAGGCGGTGCGCGAATTTACCATTCTGATTGCCCCTTAACAAAAACAACAATATCCAACGACAGCAGTGAGGGGAAAAAAAGAGAAAAGCTTTTCGCACACCACGTGGCGCATTCAAGGTAAACCGGGAAATAAAAATGAAACTCAAATGAAACAAAAAAAAAATGGACGAAAAAACAAACGCCTCGACAGGTGGAAATTTTTATGCCGCACAAACACACACACTCACGAAATTTGGTGCGTGAGAAGAGGAAAAACAAAAAAAAACTTGGCGGATAAATTATTGCAAAATGCGAATTATGGGTCTCCCATGAGCAGTTTCCGAAATAACGAGGGAAATTTATTTCGTCTACCTCTCGCTACAATGTGGCAAAGTTTCCAACGCGTTTTGTGTTGAGTGGTTTGTGTTTTTTTTTTCCTGTGTGAGTGTGGGAAGGGATGGTGTGATAATTCTGTTGCGTTTTTGTGGGTGAGCAAAAAAAAAATCGAGGGAAATCACATTTTATTGCTAATCTTATTAACTGGAGGGTTCAACTTTATTGACTGAACATTGAGAGAATCTGGGAAAAGGATGGATGTTAAAAGTTGATTTTAGAAGCTTATTGTAAATTTTTTAAATAATTTAAGCTTTTTTGACCTAATTTTATTACGTCCATATTTAAAATAAATGATACGAAAAATCTCGAAAACATATAATTTTGTTCGCATGTTCCACAAGGTGATCCAGAACACATTTTTTGCTGAATGGAGAATAATGTTTTATATTTTTTGAGTTTTGCTAAAACATCTGACATGGTATAAATATTTTTTTTAATAGGTCCTATAAACATATGAAACTCTAGAATTGAAAGGAAAATTGAAAATCTCAATAAGAATTGACATATATAAAATTTGTATCTGAAGGTTCAACTTTTTATGAAAGTTATATCCTGAACTTTTTATTCATTATTGAGTCTTGGAAATTGCTGATTTTATCATACGCATTGAATCATATTTTTCTGAGCATACTAACACTTTGAACATAACTAAGAAGTCTTAAAATGCTTAAAAAATGAAAATCAATCAAAGTTTGAACTATCAATCCTCTAAATTAATCTTAAAAATGTTTAAGAACGTTCAAGCATTTTTTATTTGTAAAGAGAGCTTACAAATCTTAAACATAAATTATCACAGAAATTCCACAGATACAGTAGGATATTATAAAAAATGTGTTTATTTAAAAGCGGTTTAAGTACTGAGTTAATTTAAAACATTGCACAGTGGTCCAGATCGCAAAACTAAGGATTTTCCGAAAAATGGTGAAGTTTTGGAGCTTTGGAAAGGGGCAACTTTTGGTTTGGTTGAAAATTAGGGTGGTTCACGATTAGGGTGATTTTGAAAATCTTACTTTACAGGAATATTTTTGGGAATTTTTTCGTCTTCTAGAAAGTTGTTGGGCTCGCCAATTAAAGTTACTTTGTCCAAGGCACCAAAATTTTATCTCGTATCTACTATGACCAAATTTATAGAAAGCATCTGAGCAAACCATCAAAAATCAGTTTTTTAGCGTGGCGATTCAGGTTTAAGTTCAAGAGAAAAGTGATATTCGAAGCACTTTTAGAGCTCTAAAAAACAAACATTTTAATTTTTTGACACGTAAATTTGGACTTAAGGGTCAAAAGTTACAGCCATTTTAAGGTAAAAAAGATGCAAATTTAAAACTTAAATATCTCGAAAAGGCGCAAGCCAAATTTGAGCATTTGAAAGAGGAGATCTAGCACTACAAACGCTGAAAAAATCTCAGGTGTGTTTTTCTTTAAACTCGAGATATCTTCAATTGAAAAAGTCTTATTTTCAAGGGAAAACCATATAGGACCGCCCTAACGAAATTCGAAAATTGTCCAAATATATGTTTTTCTATGTAATTTTGCCCGCTGAATCTGAATCTGCCCTCAGAATTGAGCCAAAGTATCGAAAAATCGATTTTTGATCATAATTTGGGTTTAAATGACAATTTTTTTTTATTTTTTTTATATAAAAATCATCTATTTCGGTCATTTCAGTTCTGGGCGAGAAGGAGTTTTAAAAAAACTTTAATTTCTGGAAATTTGTTTTTTTTTATAAAATCAGTTTAAAAAATAATCTCATTTAATTAAAATCAGTTAATTAAGAACAACTTATTTAATACTCATTTTTTCCTAAAAGGGTTAAAAATTTCTGTTAGAAGTTTGCTGATTAAGAAGATCTTAGTTTAATGTACACAGAAAAAAAAATCATGGTAAAATTTCATCTATAAAGGAGTACATCTTTTATGTCAGAAAAAAAAGCTTTAATTTTACCTCTAATAATGTGTAAATTTACATCTGGCAGACGCTAGGGAAAAATATATGCAATCCCAAAAAAATATCAAGCCGGCGATAGTTATATCTAGCTTACTAAGTCCGCGCCCCAACCCGCACGGCCATCTCGCCGCTGTGAAAATTGGACGATCAAAGCCAATGTAGCTCTATTTTTTTCCGTACATTGTATGCTGTATTTACTGCAGCGGTTGATTTTTTTAACTGTGTAACGGGTAAGTAAATATTGAGATATATTCAAAAATCATGTTTAGTAAAAAATATAGTCTGACTTTACCAAAAAAATAATTCACAATTCTGGAAGCATTTATGTTTTTAGAAAAATTTCTTGTCATAGATAGTGTTGAATAAATTAAAGAAATGCAACAAACAATCATAGGTACATTAGGCAAGACCGTTTCAGTGAAAACATATTTTTAATTGATTCTTGAATAATATAATTAAAATAAAAAGAACCACGCATTGCATCCACCAAAGACTCAAATTGCAGCTTAAAATCTTCAACGAGATCAAAAGATTCCATTTTCAATCAAATTTCATTTGATTTTCACTTCTTCGAAATCGACGAAAAGAGCTATTTCATTTGAAAAAAAAAACTCTCCCTTTTCATCAGCCAAAGCGAGCACCCTCTTAGCTAGACTTTTTCCCCCATCAATTTCCCAGAAAACTATACGACGCTTTTCCTGCGAGCTTGCAGCTGAAAATGAGGAAAAAAAGCATTTCCAACACTTAAAAGGGGTATACTTTACGCTTGGGGTTTTTTTTTTCACTTCTATTTTTCCTCATCAAGTTGCGTTGAAGGTGCTCGTGCCTTGAATTTGGCGTGTGCCATAAGCAATAATCGAAATGAGTTTTTTTTCGCCTTCCGTGAACAGCTAAAGCTTTTCGGAATCTTTCCCCGATCGTGGCAGCAATGTTGCCTTGGAAGATTTTTTTTTTTCGGTACGGGATGCCCTTTTCTCAAACTGTAGCGTTCCGTTCTCTCGATGCCCAAGTCAGGGCGAGTTGGGCAAGGTTCAGAGGAATGTAGGGAGAGTTGGGGAAAATTTTAACTTGGCAAATTTTTTTAGGAAAATATTATTGAACAAAACATGAAATAACCAGAATTGTAAATTATATATTCAAATTTCCCCAACTCACCCTAAAATTTCTAGAAGTCCCCGCAAGGCCAGTGAGTGAGTGAGCAACGGTGCTGATTTATACACTTCAATTTATTAAATTTCTTTTGATAGCATCAACGAGAGGTCGCCTCCAGGACCAGGGCGTCGACGTGGATGCTGTTGGCGTTTTCATCACCCGCCTCCACCAACCTCCATCTGTTTGGAGGACGGAAAAACCGGTGAAAACTGGTGCGAATCGCTCTATCATCAACAGTATAATCATTTTTCTTATCGCTGACGTGACTGGGCCAAGTTCGTCCTCGGTGAGGTTCACTTCCGAAAAGGTCCGACTCCGAAAAAGGTTGAGATAGCCATTTGAAGGTTAAGGTGGGACTTCAATTTTAATTTCCAAAGATGTCTTGCCTAAAATATGCTTATGTTTTTTTATTCTGTACCATAAATGAACTTTATATCTCGTCTTCGATTGAAACATTCGAATCTTAAACCCTTTACAACTCTTACCCAATCAAACTAGATCAAACTCAGATTCGATCAATTTCTCAAATTCACTACGTGCCAGATTTTGCCTCCAATTCTCTCAAAATTGGCCAGCTCGAATCGAACGCTTTCGATGGACTTCCTTGCCCACTCTCTCTCTCACCCAACAACAGTTTCATGTTTCAATTTTCGTTAATGGACGTCACTGGGCCAGTGCTGCAGCCCAGAATTGGCCCTTCTGAAACCAAAGAAACCGGACGTGCAACGCTCACTTCCGGCCCCAAACCTCAAAGCTACCCCTCCCTAGAAAAATGCTCCCTCAACGAGGCGAAAGTTCCTCTTTATTAGGTCCTGGAGTTGAGCTGCCAGGCTTTTCCCTCGTGTTTGAGTGTGTGCCACACAAACTTCACCATCGGAAATTAAGTCCTTACTGTAATTGAAAATGCAAAATTGATGGAAATTATGGCGGCACAGCCAGTTTCTCATTCGACACGCTTCAGCTGGCAGCTAGGCCAGGGAAGTTTGCTTTTTGTATGCTGTTGCCACTACTGCCTCACTGACCTGACTGTTGCTGGTTGCGGTGCTGCCTACAACAAGGAATATCGTGCAACAGGGGATTGGTTGTAAATTACGTAGAATTAAAAAAAGGAAAAATTCATTATTGCAAACCGAGTTTAAGTATCTTCATTACCTTAAACTCTTAAACATTTTTAGGCTGCAACAAACTCATTTAAAAACCTAATATAACGCACAAAAAAACAAGAAAGATTGTTGTGCAAAAACTTACCTAAGTAATCAAACAATAAAAAATAAGGTGTTTGAAATGCTAGTAAGAAAAAAATACTTAAATGCTTTGATATTGTAATCACTAAACAATATCACTTGAAATAAATAAATATATCTGCGTTTGAAAAATGTCATCCCGAGCAGACGGAAATAACTTGGGAATAACATTTTTTGATACTTGAAAATACAAGGCCAATAACATTTTAAGTTATTTATAACAAGATTTGTTATTCGACGTTATGAAATTTTTGTTATTGGATTGTTATTGTAATAACAGACTAATTACACTGTTAGTTATTCTTCGAACAAATCTTTGTTATTATATTTTGTTATTTTAACAACTAATCCGATTATCCCAATAACAGTTGGAGTTATTCTTCCATAACATAAAATGTTATTCCAAAGTTGTTTTGGCTTCCTACCAATATCAGACCAATAACAAATTTTGTTATGATAACATAAACTGTTATTAAACCCTTATGCAAAAATTGATTTTTCAAGAAGATTCCATAACACTTTTTGTTATTTTAACAGTATTTGTTATTGAAATAGCATGAATTTTGTTATTACCGTCTGCCCGGGATCATAAAACAAATGAAGCAAAAAAAAGAGTTTGACAATCACCAGCAATAAGTTCTGGAGATTATTTGATCCCTGGCAATGGGTCATTTTGAAAAGGGTTCTACCTTACAATATTGTCATTGTCTGTATGATTTTTGTGAAGACTCCGGCAATACCTGTAACAAAAGAGAGATAAAAGAAGACGTTAAGTTGATTTTTTATGCATTATGAAATTCAATAGGATTTTTTAACAATTCATGCTATTGTAAATTTTTAATCAACCCTCACGAAAATTTGCACCAACTCCTCTTAAAATTTCACTCAATGTTACAAAACAACCTATTTAAATTTTAAGAAAAAAAAAAGGCTTTAAATATTTGTTCCTAAAGTTTTACGTCATTTTTCGATCTGTGGCAAAATCAGTAGAGTGTGTAAAAATGGTCCATTTCATTAAAGTCAATGCCAATTAGCTTTAAAAATCGGGGCTAAAAATTATTTAAGGGAAAACAAATTTTAATTGAAAAGCCATGCATCGACCATCGACTGGAATAACTTAAATATGCAATTCTTGATTTAATAATCAATTTGGACACTTGTGTACTTGAGTAACAAAATTAAAAAATCTGAGAATTATCGATAAATCAATTATTGTAATAGGTACCGTAAAACGGGTTTACTTTGATAGGGTTGACTTTGATAGGATTGTGATTTTTCGACAAAATGAACAGTACAAATTAAATACGTACGGAATTGTTTGGAATCATACTGACCGTGGTAGAAAAGTGTTCAAAGTACCTCAAGAAGTTTTTTTTATAAAATTTTGAAAAGTTTAAAAAAATAGTTAACTATAATTAAGAAATGTTGATGAAATGTATTATTTCAAACTCATGATTTTGTCAATGAACATGATTTTAAACCGGAAAACGGAATGCATTTTCGGATTCTTTGAACAATTTTCCATTAGGATAAGGTAAAATAAATTTGTAAATAATAAATAATATGTGTTTTTGAAACACAATTGAAAAAAAATCCAAATTTATAAGCAATTTCAGTTGAAAAAAAAATCATGTAAAATATGAAATCGTGCTTAGCGTTCAAATTCAATTGCAACATAAATCGATAATTTTATAAACAAAACTAGTTTTAACGAATTTCAGAAAAAATCCAACTTTTAAACAATTTTACCTAAAATTTACATGTATTTTATTAATAAGCTTATAAACTTAGTTAGCTAAATATAAACATTGATTATTTTTTCTTTAAAACTATACCAGCAACCTAAGAGCATCATTACCGGTGCGTTGCGGAAATTGTTGCTATTTTATTAACCCGTAACGCTTCTATTTTAGTTTAGTCACCCGGTCCCACACCGGTCGTTGCTAAATTGGGTTAGCAATTTACTACCCGGCAACCTTACCGGTGGTTGCTGTATGGCAGTTTCATGAAAATTATTCGAAATCATTGTTTGAAGAAAATATAAAAGCTTTCACCATTTTAAATTATATTTTTTTATTGATACAAAAAACAAACTACAAAAACAGAAGGCGCCTTCCAGAACCACTTTGGATGCTTATTGGCCAAATGGCCAGTTAACATGGAAACGGATACCAGAAAAATGGCCAACTTGATTATTTTTATGAAACCTTGTTATGTTGGATATTAAACTTTATGGAATCGAAAGATATGTAAATCTACGGTCATGCCGATGTTTGCTGACCCATTCTGGCCAATCTGGAACCGGTTACAGGTGGCCCCTTGGGGACACTTCCGGAATATGAGAGAAACCCTGTAATCCGACATATCAAACTTCATGAAATTGAAAGATATGTCAATCTACGGTCATGCCGTTGTTCACTGACCCATTCTGGCCAATCTGGAACAGGTTACCGGTGGCCCCTTGGGGACACTTCCGGAATATGAGAGAAATCCTATCATCCGACATATCAAACTTCATGAAATTGATAGTTATGTCAATCTACGGTCATGCCGTTGTTCACTGATCCATTCTGGCCATTCTGGCCATTCTGGAACCGGTTACCGGTGGCCTCTTGGGGACACTTCCAGAATATGAGAGGAATCCTATCATCCGACATATCAAACTTCATGAAATTGAAAGATACCCATTTTGAATGATCATGTAAAATGGCCCGTTGACCACTTGTAAAGTGATTTTATACTTTTTCAAAATTATGGTTTATTTTAAGCTTTTATATGCTAATCTTTTTTATTTTTTTTTGTTAATAAAAAAACTTATGATTTATCAATATTTTGATCCCCACTTTAGGATACAAATAATATGTTCAAAATATTTTATAATTAAAACAATTTCACACGTTTCAATGTGAGTGAAACTAGTAAATGTCGTCAAAACTTTCATCAAACATTTTTAGAAATATCAAAAAGACGTTCAAGTTTGCCTTTGGTAGAATTCTGTAATAGATGCAAAAAAAAAGTTTTCTTTATTAATTTGCAAGTCACCCTCAATCTTACATTGCACTTCATTAGGGATTCGAACTCATTACAGTTAGATAACGAATCTGATTGACTATCAACTGATTCAGGCAGACAAAATGTGGAAATCGGAGGATCAAGTTTGCAGCAAATATTTTACAAAGCTTTCGTCGATCAACCCACCCCTCCACCATTATTAAAAAATTGACTCGAAAAACCAGGAGCAAAAATATATTTTCAAAAAACTTAAAAAAATTAAATTTAAGAGCATTCAGCTGAAATTAATTAAATATGCATTCCTTTGCATTTAAAATCATTTGAGCATGTTTGGGTTTATTAAAAATAATTTGAATTTTAGTGAATTTTCGATGAAATAAATAAATGTTGTTTCGCTTTTTTTGAAAATAATGATTGCAGGTTAACTATACGGAAGCTTAAAACATTTTCCAAAAAAAAAATTTCATTGAAATGTTGAAATTCTGGATCTCAACGATTTTTCATTAGCCACACTTAACTTATAGAAGAATTGTTCAACATGTAATGTCACCACAATTTTCGAAATATAAAAACAAAACATTTTTTTTTTTTTTGAAGATGCAAGTACATTCAGCTAAGAACTTTTTTTTCAAATACCAGAAACAACAATACCGATAGAAACTCGTTATTTTGTGGTTCCTATTATTTTGAAAAGATTTTTTTTAAATAACAGAAATGTCTGATTATTTACATTAAAATAACGTAATTTATTTTTTTAACAACATTTTTTTTTGTAAATTTGGCCCGCAAGCTCATTTGAGCTTCAAATTTGGCCCGGCCTTCAAAAACTTTGAGCACCCCTGATCTACGGTCATGCCGCTGTTCGCAGACCCATCCTGGCCATTCTGGAACCAGTGGCGTCTTGGGGACACTTCCGGAATATGAGAGAAATCCTATCATCCGACATATCAAACTTCATGAAATTGAAAACTACCTTAATCTACGGTTATGCAATTGATCGCTGACCGTTGGTTGAAATATCTATGGATTTCATAAAGTTTGATACATCGGATGATAGGGTTTTTCTCATATTCTGGAAGTGTCCCCAAGAGGCCACCGGGAACTAGTTCCAGAATTGCCAGAATGAATAAGCGTACAATGGCATGACCGTAGATTGACACATCCTTCCAGAAGTGTAGCCAGAATTTTGGTCTGGAGGGGGGTGGGGGGCTTGAACATGATATTTTCTTCTTTTTTCTTCTTCTTCCCTCTCTCCCATATGTCTTCCAAAAAAAATTCAGATGAGGGGGGGGGGGGGGGTTTGCCCGAAGCCCACCCCCTTAGCTAGGTGCCTGCATCCTTCAATTCCATGAAGTTTGATATGTCAGATGATAGGATTTCTCTCATATTCCGGGATTGTCCCAAAGGGGCCACTGGTAACCGGTTCAGGATTGGCCAAGATTGGTCAACGATCAACGGCATGACCAAAGATTGGTATATCTATCAATTTCATGAAGTTTGATATGTTGGATAATGGGGTTTCTCTCATATTCCGAGAGTGTTCCCTAGGGGCCACCGGTAACCTGTTCCAGATTGGCAAGAATGGGTCACATCGGCGAACATCGGCAAGACCGTAGATTGACAAATCTTTCAATTTCATGAAGTTTGATATGTCGGTTGGTAGGGTTACTTTCATGTTCCAGGAGTGTACCCAAGGGGCCACCGGTAACCGGTTACAGAATGGCCAGAATGGGTCAGCGAACAACGGCATGACCGTAAATTGACATATCTTTCAATTTCATAAAGTTTGATATGTCGATGTTTATTTACATATCTATCAATTTCATGAAGTTTGATATGTAAGATGATAGGGTTTCTCTCATATTCCGGAAGTATCCCCAAGGGGCCACCGGGAACCGGTTCCAAAATGGCCAGAATGGGTCAGCGAACAACGGCAAGACCGTACATTGACATATCTATCAATTTCATGAAGTTTGACATGTCGGATGATAGGATTTCTCTCATATTCCGGAAGGGTCCCCAAGGGGCCACCGGTAACCTGTTCCAGATTGGCCAGAATGGGTCAGTAATCAACAGCATGAACGTAGATTGACATATCTTTCAATTTTATGAAGTTTGATATATCGGATGATAGGGTTTCTCTCATATTCCGGAAGTGTCCCCAAGGGGCCACCGGCAACCGGTTCCAGATTGGCCAGGATGGCTCAGCTAATAACGGCATTACCAAAGATGGACATATCTTTCAATTTCATGGAGTTTGAAGTGCAACATGATGAGTTTTCACCAAAAAAGTCAAGTTGGCCGTTCATCGGGTACCCGGGAACCGGTTCCAGGATACCCGGAAGTGGCCACTAACACTCCAGAGTGGTTCTGGCAATCGTGTATTGTATTTTTAGTAAGTTTTATGGATCAATTTCAACCATTGTGAGAGTATTTGTATCACATATATGTGTAAAACATTAAAACATGAACTTTTCTTATGTTCCGGATTTCCGGAATCGGTAGGTCACCTGGCCCTGATATTAATATTTGTGGTCAAAGTACAGGTAAATACCTGTCTAATGCAACCCGGAGCATCCTGATTGGCTGAAATTTACCGGAGATACACTGCCCATGATAGCATAAATGTCCCATATGCATTTTCATCACTTTTGAGTTATTGATGCAGTTTGGTTCAAAATCGTGTGCTCTTTCTAAAGAGCTTATAACATCCAGTACTTTGTTCTAGAAATCGGGAGGATATCCAGTTTTTTCGTGAAAACTTAACACGTAGCCTTATGTGTGGGACAAACTTCAAATGCGTTTATCTCAGCTTGCTGTTTTTGCATATGGGACATTTATGCGAACATGGGCAGTACAGGTCGTCAAAGTTGGGGTCTCAAAAAGGTATTTTTTCGGTTGTAGCCGATTCCCGTGGCCACCGGTGTCCAAATCCGGTTTTCCATGTCGGTTTCGAAACAGGGACGTCCTAAGCTTTCATTTGTGACCAAAAGAACCGGAATCGGTCAAAAACTGGATTTATGACGATTTTTTAAAGTTTGGGGTCGACGAACCCCAATACCTTATGTGGGAACCAGCAAAAAAAAGAAGCATCCTCCCTGATGTAAAGGGAACTCCTTCCGGATGTTTTTGCCGGCTCTGACTATCGGAAGTCCAAACAGCATCCTCCCTCTTGCACAGGGAACTCGTTCCGGATGGTTACGAAACCAGCAAACATCATCCGGAAGGAGTTCCCTGCGCATGAGATGATGCTGCCGGATTTTTTTGCCAGCTCCGTGACCATCCGGAAGGAGTTCCCTGCGCTAGAGGAAGGATGCTGTTTTTAGAAAACTGGGAAAACCATTCTCATGAACAGTCAATCCTTCAGTAGCCGGTTCCGTGGCCAGTAAACCCGGAATCCAGGCCATTTTTCACGATACTTACCGGATTTTCTATTGCCGCAATCCAACTCCTTCTTAATTTTTGCGCGGTTTGGTCACTTCGACCGACAAAAGACGAAAAAAAAACACATAAACAACATTCGAACATAAAAACTGAACAAACTTTGTTTTGAACTTTGACAGTTCCAAGTTTTAGTTGCGTTGCTAGCGCTTTGCTAGATTTGGTAACTCGCTCCCAACCGACGCGTTACGTTTTAGTTTAGCAACCCATTTAGCAACGACCGGTGTGGGAGCAAAGTTACTAACACGCGTTACAAAACGCTAAAACCGGCCTAATACTCACGCTGGTAAGGTTGCTCTAAGCGATGGTAAATTTCACATAAAATTAAAAAAAATTCACCTTAAATGTGCTTTTAACAGGAAAAACTATGACTATCAAAGTCACCCCGGAATTCAAAGTATGATGGACATGGACCTTATGTGCCCTACCCTAGTACATGTTAAAAAAAAAATAATCTTTAGAAAAACCTTAACACTTGGAAAATATTTAAAAAAAAATTGAAAATCAATGTCAACCTGGTTTACGATATTTGGTTCTAAAATTTTACTTCATTTATCGATCTGTGGCCCCGAAATTCTAAATCAATAGAAAGTGTAAAATTGCTCCATTTTATTAAGGCAGTTGCCAATTTTTTTTTATACTTCTCTACTTTTATTTATTTTTCTCTCTTCGAAGGAAGCTTTAAAAATCAGAGGTCAGAAAATGAAAAGCAAATGTCGATGGAAAAAGCCATGGATTGGACTGAAAAAAACTTTAAAATGCATTTCTTAATATGATAATAAATTTTGACATCTATGTACTTGAACAAAAATAGTGACAAAATTGAGAAATTTCGATGTAACATCTATTTATTTTGAGTTCAAATTAATCTTTTTTAAAACAGGTTTAATATACATTATAAAGCCATTTTTAAATTCAAATATTTGCAACTTACTTTTTTCTGGTTTTTGAATATTTTTCAAAGTTTATCAACCAAGTTTTTTTCAAATTTCGTTAGTTCTTAAATATTTTGAAAACAAATATTTATTTATTTTTTTCTGTGTTTCCTTTATGACGCAAATGCAAATATTCTCGGTTTTATTTGCTGATAAGTCACAGAAATAAATCATAACGGATCAATTTTATTTTATTTTATTTATTTTTTTAAATAGTAAGTTGCAAACTTCTTGAACACTGAATTAATGCCAAATTTCACACATATGGATTTATCAAAAGCTGCTCTAAACAAACAAAAATCAAAAAAATTATGCAAAACAACATGATCAAAACAATCCAAAAACTCGATTAAAATCTTTTTTTTTTTTTTTTTTCCTATATTATAAGGAACTGCTCATTTTTGAATATTTTAGAAACTCACATAAGGTCACATAAAAAAAAGTACAACTCACTTTCTAATACAATAACGAAACTACATAAGAACAGCTTATGATTCAAGCAATTGGCGATTGTCCACGCTCCATACAAAAAAGTTTTTATTTGTATGGAAATTTTCCACGATGGGGATTGAGATTTCAAAAAAAAACCCAAAAAGGAAGCCAAAAACTGCGTTGCTGAAAAAAACAATTTTCGATTCCACCCTAATAGGTCATTCCACCTCGAACGTATCAGCACTCAAAACAAACTTTTTTTATGGAATCAACAGCCCCACAAAATTTAAACTTGATCAACCCAAGTTAATTTTAATTTTGCACCTTTTTTCTTTGTTTACGATTGACATATGAACAATTTAGAATCATCGCTTATTTAAGAAAAAAATGAAGAGAAATTGCCTTACAATAAAGATTTTTTTACATTGTGGCAATCCCTACATTTCCCGAGCATGGGTAAATAACAAGGGAAATGCGTAATAATACCTTTCTCTGGTATCAATACCAAATTTTGGTATTCCTGGACTCTTGAAATTTGTCTTAAGGATTATGCAAGAGCAAAATGTGCTATCATACCAATTTAAGGTATTGTTTTGATATTGCAAAATTGCAGAATTTGTCAATGGTCGAACACCACATTTTGGTATTCTTTTGGTATTACAGTGTTTTATCAAATTCCTCTGAAATTATGGGAAAATTTAGACCAATTTTGACAAAATAATTATTTTGCGCTAAAATGATGTCTCAAAGCGAATGCTTTCATTAAAAACCGGAAATTTCAAACTTGATTTTAAACATTTTTGATATACCCCCTAAAGAAATGACTTGAAATTGTAGGATGGCACATTTTGGTATTATTTTGATATTAAAGTGTTTTATCAAATCCCTCTGAAACTATGGGAAAATTTTGACCAATTTTGACAAAATAATTATTTTGCGCTAAAATGATGTCTCGAAGCGAATGCTTTCATTGAAAACCGGAAATTTCAAACTTGATTTTGAACTCATGACTTGAAATTGTGGAAAATTTTCTAAGTCAGGATGCCACATTTTGGTATTATTTTGGTATTGAAAGGTTTCATCAAATTCTTCTGAAACTATAGGATTTTTTTATGAATTTTGACGAGATAATTAATTTTGCGCTAAAATGACTTGAAACCCAAAAATGTTAAAACTGATTTTAATTTTTTTTTGTTTTGATAAACCCACTTAGATTTTTTTTAATAAAAGTTGAAATCTCAATTAGTTGGGATAACCAAATACTTTGAAAAACGAGTTAATCGACAGATTTTTGAATTTTGTTAAATTTCAATCCAGTTTTATTTCAATAACACTTATTTTACATCTTGTTATTTTTCAGAAGCTTCAAGAACTTCAAGCACAGGCCGTTCATCTATGACAAATGCATTCGATGTGGTGAAGAATATCACTAAGAACAACATGGAATCATCAGGTGAGTAGATTTGGCTGTTGCATATGGATCATTTCCGTTTTTTCACTAACTGCAACTGCTGCACTTAAAAATGGTATGAAAATACCAAATTTTGGTATTACTAGAGCAAATACCAGCGACCAAAATGTGCTCTTGGTTGCCCAGTAATAGATGGTAAAATACCATGAAATCATACCAAAATCATGTTTGTGGAAGACCACAGGAATACCAAAATCTGATTTTCTAAGGGCGCGGGAATACCTAAAAATTAAACCATGGCAATACCAAGTTTTGGTATTCAAGCAATGTTCAAAATTGGTATTGACATGGTTTGGTATTGTTGTGCCCTTCCACATACAAGACTTTGGTATGATTTCATGGTATTTTACCATCTATTACTGGGCAACCAAGGGCACATTTTGGTCCCTGTTATTTGCCCAAGTAATACCAAAATTTGGTATTCCCGTGTTATTTACCCCTGCTCGGGTTTGGTGCAGATTCGTAGTGCTAGCGGATGAATTGATTGAATTCCACATTTATTTATGTACTGTATAACTTAAAATATTTAATTAATTAAATATAGATTGATTTTACTGTAAAATTTTCAAACTACTACGGTATTCCCAAACTACCTTCAGTGAATGGGCTCCTTCTCCCCAGGAAAGGACCCGTCGCAAGCTTTTTGACGTTGATAACCCTGAGGATCGGCAGCACCGGCACCAGTGACGCTGCTGGCCCGGCACCGCGGCTCCAGGTCTCCCGGTCGCTCCGGAACTTTGTATTGTGTAGTGCTGGGGGTTGTTTTTTTGCCAACTTCCCTTTCATCCGTTCTGAAGGAGGTTCAAGGAGCAGTGCGTTATTATTGTTGAGCAACTCTCGCTGTTGTTGTTACTGGAACGCGAAACGAAACTTCAATCAACGAGATTGGCGTGGCGTGCGGCCAAAGAAGACGGTGGTGCCCCAGAGCCCTCCCGGATGGTTGGCCGGGACTGGGTCGGGAGTTCAACATTTGAACCGCACACAGTGACGTAACTTTGGACCCAGTGCCAAGTTTTGAAAACAAAAACCTAGCTTCTGTAAAGGTGTACGCTTGAGATGTACTAAAAGGAAGAAAGTTGTTCTTCCCCTAAGTCATGTTGAGTTCACTAGCGTGCACAGGGTGGGGCAACATGGGGCAGTTGCCCCACTATCCTCAGAAATTTGTTCTAAAATTTCTAAGGGGTTGTCCATAAACATAAATTTTCAAAACGCTCATATCGTTGCCCCACCTTCCTTGAGGATCTGGGCACGCTAGTGGTCGAGTTTAAAGACTACAGCTCTCTGAAAAGACTCGACTCTGCCAACTCCGACTCCGACGGCTCTATCCAAACTCCGAATTTAAGCAAAATTAAGAAGATTTCAAAAAATGTTTGATTTTATTCCTTAAAGAGTAAACATTTTTGTTTTATTTTTTAAAAACTTATTCCGAATAAGAGCTCTAGCAAACAAACCCTATAATCACTCTCTACTTAAAAACAATAATAACAGGCTTTCAGTTGAATACCTTCCTTTTTCAAACATAGCAAAGAAAACTTTTCAAACGTCAATTCCGAATCCACCGTAATTACAGGCAAAATATCCAACTCACTTTAAACAAAGCCACTCAACAGCAGAAAGAGGACCCGATGAGTGAGAGTTTCAAACCGTGAAAGCCACTTCAGTGCCTCGATTCAGGTGCCATAAGCCGTCCTTCTAACTTACCTTGAAAAGTTCCCGGCGCGCCACCAAAGTGCGGTCGCAATTACCAGGTGCTTCCTTTTCGACGTGAATGCGTTAATGAAGGTGGAAAGTTGGTGGCAGAGAAGGTAAAACCATTCAATTTACCACGCCCGGCCCCAGCTAGCACCGCCAGAAATAGTTTCCAGCCAAGACAATTATCGCGCGCGCGCCAAAACTTTGTTGCGCGATCCAGTTGTTGAACATTTTCAACTTTGAAACTTCGCACGAAGCCCTTCCTCGCTGGGCGAAGCATAAGTTTACGTTGGATGGTTGAAATTGTTCAACTGTTCATTTTGCCTCTCCCACCAGGGGGCGGGGCGGGAAAATCTGTTCAGTTCATAACCATATTTCTTGTGCTAATACCGTACCCAGTATCTAAGCTGAAGGACGAACGGAATTTATTTAATTTTCAATCTAGAAGCAATAAGCTGCTTTCATCGATCGGAATTCCTGCACGTGTTCAAACTCTTTTTTTTTTCTCCTTCAGACTTTTGGGGCGAAGAAGCGGAAAAAACAGCAACGCTTTCAATTTTTCAAATACCGATAATATGAATTTATTTCAATACTTGAAGCTTGAATTGAAATTTCGCCTCCCCAGAGGGAAGGCAGAAAAAAAGGATCAGCTTTCCCGTGGGGATGTTGACGGAAGTCGGAGGGGATTAAAGAGAGGAAGCGGCTTAGTTCGAGTGGAGGGATGATACGCAGACGAAAAAACACGAAAAGTAAAATGAAATCTTTTAAATTCAAATAATATTATTACCGAAAGCAGAACGTTATGAATGACAAGTATTTTCTAAATGTTGATGAAGAAGTATCACAAAATGTTAAAGACGTGAAAAAAGTAGCATTGCTGCCAAAAATATAGGTTTACTACAGTAATTTATTTAATTACACTTTAAATTGTGCTTCGTGTTATTTTTTGTCACCTGAGTGTTTGAAAAGAAATTTGAATAAAAAAGGAGACAACACTTTTCAAAATATGTGCTTACCTTATAAGATACATAAATAAACTGTAATTCACTTTAAATTTCGTAAAAATTGTTGCTACTTCTAAAAAAACACAATTTTTAAGCATTCAAATATTATTATTTTTTTGTAAATTTTTTTACTTACAGAAAATTAAAAAACATCCAATTTGACCAAAAATGGACATCAACTTTGTTTTCATTAGTTTTTAACAATGAAATATTGAATCATTTTTTTTAATGTAATATACTTAATATTACATATTAATAATTCAGTTGTGAAACAAATGGCCTGCTTTTCATCACCAAAAATAAAAAAATGAAAATTACTTTTCAGCATTCATTTGCGTGCTATAAAGTTCAACTATTTAGCACTTGAATCGTAATTCTGCCTTTCTATACTGTTTTAAAATTAGACACTTCAATTTGAGTATTTTTGAATTGCAAAAAAAAGTTGCTTAAAAATCGTTGCAAAACATGATTTTTTCAGCACTCTTCATATTTATCCAACCAGGTAAACCTCGTTGGCAAATTGTATGACTTGTGCTGAAGAAATCTTCTTTCTGCATCTTGTCTGATTAAAATTTAACAAAAATGAGCAATTCTCTACCAAAACCAGAAATAGATTTTAGTTCTATTTTTTGATTTGGCTCAATCTTTGTGGGGGCCTTCCCTATGACCAAATAAGCTATTTTGTGTCATTGGTTCACCCATACAAGTCTCCATGCAATTTTGGCAGCTGTCCATGCAGGAATGGTACATACATATTCAAACAGCTGTAACTTTTGAGTGAATTTTCTGATCAATTTGGTGTCTTCGGCAAAGTTGTAGGTATTGTTGAAAGATAATTGATAAAAAAATAGGTACACGGAAAAAAATGCAGATTTTTTAATCAACTTTTTTTTCACAAAAACTCAATATCCCAAAATACGTATTTTTTTATTTTCGAGATTTTTTTAAAAGTATTAGGGGACAAAAACCCGCAACTTTTGAGCCATAGAGAAACATGGTAAAAAAATCTGCCGCCGAGTAATGATTTTTTGAAAAAATAGTGATTTTTGGAAAAAAATCAAAATTTCATGCAAAAACAAATTTGACGTAATTTTATAATGTAAAATCGATTTTCCAATCGAAAAGTACATAACAGATTTTTTGATATATGGCTCTGTTTTCAAAATATAGCCACCGACAGTTTGATTTTAGCGAAATATTTGCAGTTTTTAGATTTTTAAAAATAGTCACCATAAGTGACCATTTTTTAATTATTTTTTTTTTTTGTAAGGTTCAGAAAATTTGCTATGAAATTGTCTAAAAGACATTGACGATTGGTTGCTGAAATACAGCCACATTGAGAAAAAGAAACACGAAAATTGAAGTTTCCTAAGTGTCACCAAAACAACCCACCATTTTCTAATGTCGATATCTCAGCAACTAATGGTCCGATTTTCAATGTTAAAACATGAAACATTCGTGAAATTTTCCGATCTTTCGAAAAAAATATTTTGAAAAAAAAAAACAAATAAATCAAGACTAGCATTTTAAATGGGCGTAATATTCAATGTTTGGCCCTTTTAAAATGTTAGTCTTGATTTAAAAATTTACAAAATATTTTTTTGAAAAAACCTATTTAAAACGATCTTTAGTATTCGTTTTCCAATAATTTTCCGCTATTCCCCCAATCTGAACTCCTTAAAACCCTTTCCCTTCACGCATCGTTCATTCTTTTTTTTTCTAAAGGTCTTCAAAACATTCGCCTCTGCTGACTAAGGTCGAACCGTTTTGTTATCGCAGCCGAGGGGTTCGGTCCGGATTCATTCAAAACTGATTTCTCAAGTGGTGCCACCGTCATTCAACGTCGCCGGAAAAGTCGCCGGCAAGACAATTTTCCTCTCGGTCCCGCCATTAACCGTGTCTTTTGATTCGTGCTGCTTTATTTATTTGGGGTACGGCCATAAAATTATTGCTGATGTTTTCCTATTTTCGTTTTTTTGTTCGTGCTTTACTTTTTTTTTGTTCTTCGTTTTCTTGACTTTCGGAGTTCGCCGGATCAGTGCGCATCCGGGATCCGGTTCCCGGGCCAAAAAGTGGGACAATAGAACGCGAAAATGCGACAACCGGAAACCTGGGGTTGAGGTTTGAGGAGGGAGGTTGAAAAAAAAACAGATGGAATCGTAAAAATCAAGGGTCTTGGTCGCTTTTTACATCGGTTGAGTGCTTTTTCGTGAATGATGTGTATTTTTTCCAGGGTTTGCCTGCCTTTTTTGTTGTTCTTGTGAAGGAGGTTGAACCACTAACAGCACTCAGCAGTTTCATAACGATAATTCAAATCGATGGGGATCGCAGTATCTTAAGGTATTATTCTGAGAGGGTGAGCAATAAGTTTGCTGTTATCGGAAAGTGGGCACTGGAGTGAGTACAATTTATTGAATCGTTTCGAGCAATTTTGCTCTAATTGAGGAAGGAATAAAATGAGAACTCAACCAATAACTTAATCTCATCTGCACCAATAAAAACAAATCACTCAACAGTTCAATCAACCCTGACGTTTCTAATGAGACAAATCTTGCCTTCATAAAGTTCCCCCCTCAAGCGACCCATATTTTCCCGATTCCAAAAAGCAGGTGGCGCTAGAATGCCTCAACTTCAGTAATGAAATTCAACCACAAGTCGTAACCTCTAATGAGCTTTCACAAATACTCTTTATATCGAGCTCTTTCAACTGTAAAGACCTCTAAGAAGGGGGGAAAATCCTCCACCTCCCTTCGTTTGCACCGATATTTCAGCCATCTTTTTCCTGCGCCACACGTGCTGCTGTCAAATTGAATCCATTGGAAATTGCCTTTTGCCCGATTCGGTCGGTTGGATTTTCCCTTTTAGCCTGAGGGAGCAGCTAACCCTTGGCATTTTTTCTGGTGGCATGTGTAAAGCATGAACAAATTCAAAATATCTCTTTGATTTATATCACACCTAAGTAATACAACCTTAACTGAAAAATATATTCAAATTGTATTGGGGTAATTCTCCACCAAATCACACGAAATCGGGAAAAGTTGCCCCGACCCCTATTCGATTTGCGTGAAACTTTGTCCTAAGGGGTAACTTTTGTCCCTGATCACGAATCCGAGGTCCGTTTTTTGATATCTCGTGACGGAGGGGCGGTACGACCCCTTCCATTTTTGAACATGCGAAAAAAGAGGTGTTTTTCAATAATTTGCAGCCTGAAACGGTGAAGAGATAGAAATTTGGTGTCAAAGGGACTTTTACGTAAAATTAGACGCCCGATTTGATGGCGTACTCAGAATTCCGAAAAAACGTATTTTTCATCGAAAAAAACACTAAAAAAGTTTTAAAAATTCTCCCATTTTCCGTTACTCGACTGTAAATTTTTTTGGAACATGTCATTTTATGGGAAATTTAATGTACTTTTCGAAACTACATTGACCCAGAAAGGTCATTTTTTCATTTAGAACAAAATTTTTCATTTTAAAAATTTTGTGTTTTTTCTAACTTTGCAGGGTTATTTTTTAGAGTGTAACAGTGTTCTACAAAGTTGTAGAGCAGACAATCAAGGGTTTCCAGCAAGGCCTCAGACTGGCAAGTAATTAATAATTACTTTGATTTTTAGCTGGTAATTAAGTAATTATTTAATTACTTAGTAATTCATAGTAATTCATGGTAATTAGAGTAATTCAATGTAATTAATTGGTAATTAAAGTAATTTTTGAGTAATTAAAGTAATTGATTTTTTTAAATTGTACTTCTTCAACGAAACTATTTACTATTTATATATAATCTATTATAACAGTATTTTATTAATTTCAAATAAGAGTGAATAACAAAGATTAAAAAAGACTGGTTCTGTATGTAGAAGGCCTTATTCACCATAGTTCTCTCCTAAAACTCTCCTAAAATTTATTTTTATCATGTTGTTTATCGAAGCTGATTAACAACAAAAAGCAACGCCATGATTTATTTCCCAGTGATTGTTTTTTGTGAATTCAAAATCTATTCATTTTTATAAAATAATTAATAGAAAATGTTTTTTTTGCAAGAACTACATTAGAATTGATTAATTTTTTATGCTTTTCCTAAAAATGTGCTATTTTCCCGAAAAATGTCCAAATAATAATTTTTGAAAGAGCTATCGAATGAGCTATTTATAAATAATTTAGTTTAGAACCGTAGAAATGAATACTTAAATTTAAATTAAATGTTTTTTATCGTAGTGAAAAGTAATTAAGTAATTTATGTAATAAAGCATTTTGGACCAGTAATTTGAGTAATTATTTGGCAGACTGGCAAGTGATAAACGCTTCTGGAAACCCTTGCAGACAATTACAAAAATTTTAATATGTAGACATAAGGGGTTTGTCGTTCATGGTCACCCGCGACAGACACGGACGACGAAACAAAGAGTAACGCAAAAAGTAACTTTTTCAAAACTTTTTTTCGTAAAATTGCGATAACTCGTGATGTTTGTAAGCAAACCCCTTATGTCTCTATATCAAACTTTTTGTAATTGTCTGCTCTACAATTTTGTAGAACATTCTTACACTCTAAAAAATAACCCTGCAAAGTTAGAAAAAACACGAAATTTTAAAAAAGAAAATTTTTGTTCGAAATGAAAAAATTACCCTTCTGGGTCAATGTAGATTCGAAAAGTACATTAAATTTCCCATAAAATGACATGTTCCAACAAAATTTACAGTCGAGTAACGGAAAATGGGAGAATTTTTAAAACTTTTTTAGTGTTTTTTTTCGATGAAAAATACGTTTTTTCGGAATTCTGAGTACGCCATCAAATCGGGCGTCTAATTTTACATAAAAGTCCCTTTGACACCAAATTTCTATCTCATCACCGTTTCAGGCTGCAAATTATTGAAAAACACCTCTTTTTTGGCATGTTCAAAAATGGAAGGGGTCGTACCGCCCCTCCGTCACGAGATATCAAAAAACGGACCTCGGATTCGTGATCAGGGACAAAAGTTACTCCTTAGGACAAAGTTTCACGCAAATCGAAGAGGGGTCGGGCCAATTTTTCCCGATTTCGTGTGAGTTGGCAGAGGATTAACCAAATTTTTCGTTCTAAAACAATAAATGATTTAATTGTTTCGAGAAGCATTTCATAAAATTGATATATAACTATCAATTTTATGAAACTATGTTTTGGTAATATTGGTGGTTTTATTTAAACATGACAAATTTATTACTCTTCCATATTACGCGTTGCAAACTGTTTTAAGTCAATATTGTTTAGCAATTAACAAAATTTAATTTTTGGACATTTTATTTAGGAAACCAAATTTTCTAGAATTATTTTTATTTCAAGAATATTTCCAACACTAAAAGTTTATTTTTTAATTTGCGTATTTTTAAAATATGTGATTTTATTTATTATGTTTTCAGATACTACAAATGGAAAGTTTTACAGTGAGTTGTGTAAACTCTGGTACAGAAAAAATAATGATCTTTCAATGTTGTTCTTGGTTTTAGAAGAACAGAATAATAAACAGAAAATATCACAAAAGTTGCACTTTTTAACATTGAAACCAAAGCCAAAACTTTCCGAGACATCACTTGCGATTTCTAATTTAAATTTGAATCTTAAAATCATTTTTGAAGTTTTTTTGACAATTTTTTTGGTATTTTTTTTTCTTTCAGAAATCTTTTTTTTTTTCAAAAATACATATCTCCAGTACCAGATTTTGCACTATCCTGAACTCTAGCGCAAAAGATGCCTTTTCAGTCCCCTAAAACACATCACAAAATACATATTTCGGATTTTGTTTTAGTGACATCTTTTTGCCTTCCTCACTTTACTGAGGAAAGGCTATAAAATCACTCGAAAAACGAACTTTTTAGTTAGACCTCCTAGACCTACCTTCATTTGTACATATCGACTCAGAATCAGCAGCTGAGCAAATGTCTGTGTGTTTGGCTGTATGTAGACATGTGTACCAAATCAATGTCACTAGAATATCTCGTCACAGGCTCAACCGATTTTGGCCGGAATGGTTTTAATCGATCCGTCTTAACGTCCCCTAAGTTGCTATTTAAATTCATGCAGTTTTATCATGTATTTAAAAAGTTATGTTAAAAAAACTGTTTCATATTAAATAAAAATTATGGTAAAAAGGGTGTTTTTTTTCATGAAACCCTCACATCCCAAGTAACAATTTAAGTTTTTTTACTTTCTTAAAGATAGATTCAAGTTATCTTAGCCAAAAATTATCATAAAGCCAAACTTTCTCCAGAACAACAATAAATCAGCGTTAAACCTGAGTTAAGAGCAAAGTGGACTATTTTAGGAGGTTATCAAGAGCGTTTATGCGGAGTAATTTAAAACTAAGCAACTTTGACGTTGATTTTTACATTACTCTGCAAATGCTCTTTATTGCTATTCTAAAACTTATTCTCAAGCTTCAAAAATTTATAACATCATAGAAGAGATCTTCAAGCCTGTAATAAAGTGAACTTAAACTTATTTGCTCTCATTGATGATAAAAAAGATTTGTCGAACAAAAACCAGTTCTGAATTTTATTTCGTGAAATCCATTTAATCTTTTCGAAATTAATTCACAAATGGCCGATGAACTTAAGCTTACACCGATAATTATATTATAATAACCAAATAAATATAACTGTGACTTTACGCAGCCATTTTTATCGTAAAATTCTTGCCATAAAAATTTCACTGATCAATTTTCTTAGATGCCTCGAAAAAATATGCATCGAAGGTATGAATCTTTCAAAATTACTATTATTTGTAATTTTTAATGGAAAAATTAATTCTACATCAGCAGAAAAATCAACATGGCTTCCGTTTTTGGGCGTTATTTTTTCATGTTAATATGGCTGATCTCATCAAATCAATTCTCTCTTACTCAAAGCAGTTATTAGAGCTATGTTTCTTAAGAAGCTCTTGTAGAAGATTAAGTAAGAACATGTAGACTGCAGTAAGCTTTAATGCGGTTTTATCGCAGAGTAAAACGCGTAGTAATGCGACAGTAGCGCATGCACATATTTGTTTGCAGGAGGTAGATCCGAAAAAGATTTTTGGAAATGCTTTTTTGTCGTTGGATTAAAACAAAAAAAAAATAAAATTATTCGCTTCGTTCGAATGCTTGATTGTTGAGGCAATTGCAAACCTTTTTTTACACCTTAGCTTCCATCCACCCCGGGATTCGAACTGACGACCTTTGGATTGTTAGTCCAACTGCCTACCAGCGACTCCACCGAGGCAGGACCCAGGGAGACGACTCCTACACCTGGACTGAGCTAACGACCTAACCTTTTTTAGGTTAGTCCGGGACCAACATTTACTTCCCTTCCGACGGAAGGCGTGATCAGACAAATCTCGTCTCGAAAAATGCCACCGGGACCGTCTGGGATCGAACCCAGGCCGACTGGGTGAGAAGCAATCACGCTTACCCCTACACCACGGTCCCGGCTAAAAAAAATTAATTAAATTAAAACAATGGTGTTAATTATTTTTCAAATCTTTTTATTTATTCATTGAACGGCCGCGACTTTTGAAGAAAACACTGATCTCGCACTTGAATCTAAATGTAAGGACGGGTACTGGACACGGATTCACCGGCAGGTTGGTGTTTTGCTCGCACCTTATTCGACAGCCTTGACGAGAGCCTTGGCCACTTCAACGGCAATTCAGCCTCGGCGCGTTCCACATCTGTAGAGGCCGACGAAAGTTTGGTCTGGGCGCCGGACAGGAGCTCGCGGCACGCACCTGCATCCAGATCCTCAACCGGGTAGGCTTCTTCGGCCAGCACCTGTCGAAAAAGAATCACAGGGAAAAAAACGTTGAAATAACGAACATTTTTAGTCACAGTAATCAACACGAAACCAATAAAAACACTAGCACTCCGCGGGACATTTTTCTCCATTCTCGAAACGCCTAATTCTGGTCCGGATACGTCATGCCGATTTTGCGTGTCGGAGAGGTCACTAAACTGACTGACTGTACGAATATGCAGTGATTTGACAGATCAAGTTCAAAGACTCTTGAATTATGCTTTCATTAAACGGAGAAGTTTTAGTTCAGTTTTAAGGCAGTTTTGGCAATGTAAAATGGTCTTAAAAATAACCTCTCTGGGATAACTTCAAGTCAAACAACGAAGAGTGACATAAAACTATGTGTCATGCTTTTAAAGTGCTCTTGAAGATACTTTTAAGAGATTTCAATCGTAAATCTTGAAAGTTTTGTTCAATATCATCACAACACCGAGTAGCAAATTTTAAATCTTTTATAAAACCTGCTAAGAAGTAGATGCATTTTGCTTGTTACTTGGGATGTTACATATTTTTAGAAAGCATATGAGAAGACCTTTCTTGTGGATTAAGAATTTTCAAGATCTGACTTACCTATCTAAAATTACAAGCAGTTTAAAAAATGGTCTGAATTTACATAACCTCAAATGGTCCCGTCTGATCGCCACGAAAAAAGCCTTGTAGCGGGATGCCATTTTCCTCAAAAGCCGTGTCTGTATAATCTTGACAAAAAGTCTGTAGGAAGTATGTTTTTTTGCTCGTCACTTATTTTTATTAGAACCTCTTAGGTACTGCGATCACGTTAGGGGAGATCCATTAACCATGTGGACACTTTAGGGGATTGTAATCACTCTATAAATGAGAGGAAGGCACCAACCTCCTAAAGGAGAATTAAGTAACGTTTTTTTCTAAAAATTCATTAGAAAATCTGCTGTCAGGGTACTTTTTTTTGAAAAGGGACCATTCATAAACCACGTGGATTCTTTTTTACTAATTCCAAATACTAAGAACTTCAAAAAACAATGTAATTTATCAAATTTCTAAACCCAGAATGGACCGAACTGACAAGCCAAAGCACGCCCTTGCCGAGAAAAGGAGGTCGACATTCGCCAGACCGGAAGGTGACAAGATGTGGCTGCCGGTCGGTGTGCAGGCTGGCAGGCTGACTGTGTGGGATGTTCCCTTTGCGAGGGAGGCGAAGGCCAAACCCGAGTGGTGGGTGTGTGGAGGACGCACACGCTCGACTGAATCCTGGGTAGTATTTAGGTACTGGAGCGTATCATTCACCCCCGGGAGCGTACGGCTGCACACCTTCACCCCGTTTTTCCTTCATTTGGAAGTGGTGGGGGAAAAATGGGAGAAAGTTTTACTGGTTGTTTTTCTCCGGTTTCTTCTTCTGCGTCTTATTTTTGGTTCTCATCATTCTGGTATTTCCCAGGGCGATCCAATCAACCAATCGATTTGAGGCTGCTTTCACTGGTGAAATGCGACTTAAGCAAGTGGTTGCATCAGCTTTCAACCTTTTAGTTTCCTTTGGAAGTTTATCGGAAATTCTTAAAAATTATGAATTTCAAATGAAGGTTTTTCATAATTTTGTTTGATTGGTTTTGGTTATGATTTGGAAATGGCAAAATATTTTCATAATTCGGCTTTTACAGGGTGCACCATCGCAATCAACTTATTGGGTCCCAAAATAAATGAACCTCGTCCAGTCAGCCAGAGTCAGCAGAAGGTACCAAGAAAGCGTGGAATGTTAATCTTCTATCCAAAAATATTTTGGCACTCCAGCAGCCCCACCGGAAGTGGTGCGAACCAGCCACCCACTGGGCCACCCAGCCGGTGCCTGCTGAATATATATGAATTGCAGATCATGTGAATTAATGGACCATCGGCTAGCCGGGGTTGGCCCTTCCAGGGTTTCCGGTTTATTCCGCCCACTTGCACCCCATTAAGAAGTTCCACGTGTGGTTGCTTGCTTACTTGCTTGCACGTGACGCCATCAGAATGAGAGGGGAGAAAAAATATCCCCATAACTCAACCCGTCAACCCCCGGGGCAGAGGAAAACAAGGTTCGTTATTTGTGGACGGTTTTTTTTTTCTGAGTGCTGCTTTCTCCACGGTCGATTTCCTGATTACATATTAAAATAAGCCCCGGAAGGGCGGTGTGGGTAGTTCTTGCATTCCGAGATTGGCGTCTCGAGAGGGGTCTTTGGAAGAAGTTGATGACTTTTACCTTGCCTCGTTGGTGGTGATTAATATTTGGAGCTTGTTTTCGAGGTAAGTTGGGGTCGTTCATGGAAGATTAATTGCTGCTCGTTGATTAGATGGATATCGATGCGGGAGGTTTCGATAAGATGTTGATATCTTGCTTTGGCATCAATTACTGAACATTTACACCGGCGTTTGGGTATCAACTTTTCGACTTTTATTTTAGTTGAACTTTTATAGAATTTAACTCATTCACTATTTTACTCACTTTTCCCTCCACTAGCACATAAAACGTTGAGCTACTCAAACCAGAAAAAAAATCTAAATTCTGCATTTCCCATTCCCTTAATTAAGTCACAACAATAGACACCAACTCTTTGATTATTTATAGCTTCACCAATATTTCTGTGAATCTATAATTTAAAGAAATTTTATGGGACCATCCATAAACCCTTCTGTAGAAAAATGTCCATGCTACAAAAAATCTTTGAACAATCGCCAAACACCTTCTCAAAAATGTAAAGAAATTTTAAAGAACTTTAGTTTCTTTGCATATAACTGAAAATAACTTATAATATAGTCAAGGTTGCCAGAACATCTAAATGGGTAATTCTCCGTCAACTCACACGGCAGTTGCCAAGCCCCTCTTCGATTTGCTTGAAACTTTTTCCTAAGGGGCGTTTTTTGTCCCTGATTACGACCTTTAGCTTCATTTTTCGGAGGGGCGGTACGACCCCTTGCATTTTTAAACATTCGAAAAACAGGTGTTTTCAATTATTTCGTGTTTTTTTGTAATTCTGCAGGGCGGAGATCGGCTGAAGCAATTTTAGCTCGCAGTGTTTCAAAAAAAAGATGCTAAAGCATGCACATCACCTTCGTAAAAAAAGACACTTAATATTACACGCTGCAGGTACAATTTTTGTAAACACAAAAAAAAAGTTGCAACCGACGGGATTCAAACCCAGCACCAACAGTTAGGACTGGCGCCTTAGCCCACTCGGCCATCAGACCGATGAAAAATGGAAAAGATAAACGTATATGTGAGCTTGACATGTCGGTCAGGTAGGTTT
Organism: Culex pipiens pallens; assembly: GCF_016801865.2. NCBI lineage: Eukaryota > Metazoa > Arthropoda > Insecta > Diptera > Culicidae > Culex > Culex pipiens. The sequence goes on along the minus strand of NC_068938.1, from coordinate 217,955,998 downwards.
CCCATACTGATGGGCTACATATTTCAGAGAGTAATATTACACAGAATTTCATAAAACAATGCAAAATTTATTTTACGCCCAGGCCTTTTACACGCAGCTGGATTACTACTTTATTTGCTGTGTAGGGCTAGTAATTTTTCACGGTGACATAACTGAACTTTGGTGCCATGCCAATTACAAAACATTGGAATTTCACGGATTTCTAAAATCTACCTACACTAAACAAAAATATTTTTTTTCAAAAGCATTACTGAAAATGTTAGCAGTAATTCAAGCCATAAAATATTCCCAATTGACACAACATATTAATTGCAAAAAAAATAATGCGATTTTAATTTGGCTAAATTTTGTTGAATTTTATCAGATAAATTTACGATTCGATTATCCATATTTAACTGAGATTTTGAAAATTTAGTTTGCTGATGTTTCTCCAAAACAAAACACATCCTAAACGACAAATTCATCAAATCCGTAAAATAAGTGAAATTAAATTGGGTTCAGACAAACAGGAAATTAAGTATTTCAAAAAGTTTAGGAAAGAAACTTTATAGCAATTTTTTAAAATGTATTATCGATTATTCCAGATTATTTTTGGGTAATTATCTACCAACTCACACGAAATCGGGAAAAGTTGCCCCGACCCCTCTTCGATTTGCGTGATACTTTGTTAAGGGGTAACTTTAGTCCCTGATCACGAATCCGAGGTCCGTTTTTTGATATCACGTGACGGAGGGGCGGTATGACCCCTTCCATTTTTGAACATGCGAAAAAAGAGGTGTTTTCAATAATTTGCAGCCTGAAACGGTGATGAGATAGAAATTTGGTGTCAAAGGAACTTTTATGTAAAATTAGACGACCGATTTGATGGCGTATTCAGAATTCCGAAAAAACGAATTTTTCCTCGAAAAAAACACTAAAAAAGTTTTAAAAATTCTCCCATTTTCCGTTACTCGACTGTAAAAATATTTGGAACATGTCATTTTATGGGAAATTTTATGTTCTTTTCGAATCTACAATAACCAAGAAGGGTAATTTTTTTATTTAGGACAAAATTTTTCATTTTAAAATTTCGTGTTTTTTCTAACTTTGCAGGGTTATTTTTTAGAGTATAACATTGTTCTACAAAGTTGTAGACCAGACAATTACAAAAAATTTGATATATAGACATAAGGGGTTTGCTTATAAACATCACGAGTTATCGCGATTTTACGAAAAAAAGTTTTGAAAAAGTTACTTTTTGCGTTTCTCTTTGTTTCGTCGTCCGTTTCTGTCGCGGGTGATCATGAACGGCCATGTTCGGTGACGACCAACATTTTCAAAACTTTTCTTTCGTAAAATCGCAATTACTCGTGATGTTTATTAGCTAACCCCTTATGTCTATATATTAAAATTTTTGTAATTGTCTGCTCTACCACTTTGTAGAACACTGTTACACTCAAAAAAATAACCCTGCAAAGTTAGAAAAAAACACAAAATTTTCAAAATGAAAAATTTTGTTCTAAATGAAAAAATGACCCTTCTGGGTCAATGTAGATTCGAAAAGAACATTAAATTTCCCATAAAATGACATGTTCCAAAAAAATTTACAGTCGAGTAACGGAAAATGGGAGAATTTTTAAAACTTTTTTAGTGTTTTTTTTTTTGATGAAAAATACGTTTTTTCGGAATTCTGAGTACGCCATCAAATCTGGCGTCTAATTTTACATAAAAGTCCATTTGACACCAAATTTCTATCTTATCACCGTTTCAGGCTGCAAATTATTGAAAAACACCTCTTTTTTCGCATGTTCAAAAATGGAAGGGGTCGTACCGCCCCTCCGTCACGAGATATCAAAAAACGGACCTCGGATTCATGATCAGGGACAAAAGTTACCCCTTAGGACAAAGTTTCACGCAAATAGAAGAGGGGTCGGGGCAACTGCTGTGTGAGTTGGCGGAGAATTACCCTTTTATCAATTTTTATTTTAACATGTTTTGTAACTAAACCCAAATGGAATGAATGTTTTAGGATTGTTTTTTGATATGTGGGGGTGGGGATGATAGGTGGTGATTTGTGGGGTGGAGTTGGGGTAGATTGTTGTCGTTGTGGTCAAATTTTGATAGTGTGTATGATAAATTTGTGGTGGGGGGTGGGGTTTGGTGGGGGGGGTGGGGAGGATTTGAGGGATTTTATAATAGTGGGTTGGAAAAAAGTAATAATGGTATTAATGTGATATGGGAGGGGGGGGGGAGATTGTAGGGTAAAATGATATTGGTGGGTGGATTTGGTGGGGGTGGAGGGGGTGGTTTTGAAGTTTTAAGATGGGGTTGTTTATTTAAGGGGGGTGTGTGAGTGGGGTTATGTTGGTGTTGTTTATTGTAGTGGGTTAGATGTTGTAGTTATTGGGGATATGGTTGGGTGTTGTTTTTGGTGTGAGGATTTAGGGGTAGTAGGGGGGTTGAAGGTTTAAAGGAGGAATGTAAGTTTATTATTGAGGGTAGGTGAATGATTTAGGGTGGGAGATGTGAAGAAGTAATTGGGGAGTATAGGATGTATTGTGAAGATTTGAAGATATATCTTATTTTATTAGATAACTAGAAGATTATATAAAATAAAATTAATAAGTATGGATAATATATAAAAGTAGCTAAAGAACTTGGTAGGGATGAGGGTTTAAGTAGAAAGTATTCGTTGAGTATGCAATAAGAGGATAGAAATATATGAAATTGTTGAAGAAAGTCTGAGGGAGGTTAAGGTTCTTGGATCTCCGTATAACAGACAATGGGATGTGATATAGATCCCGAGGTGGTATCACGTGTACAAAAAACGAACAGAGTAGATTAAACGTTATCGTGATAAGCCCTCAGCCTCTCAGAGGTGATGGGTTCAGTCTACGGAAGAGGCAGAGAATAGTGTAGCGCTTCCAGCTGCTTTGAAGCGACTAATTTTGAAAGATAATATCTTGAGGAGAGGCTATCAATAGCGGGTTTCTTCCTGTTCCTTCCGTGATTGGGCTTTGGTTTGAGGCTTTCCCCCCACGCCCGATTGGAAAGGTGTGAAGCTGAAACAATGTCAGATGTTTTCATTAGCCGCCGGAAGGGGGAGGAGAGGTCATAAAGTCGTCAAGGGTGAAGGGGGACTTTGAAATGGGTTAATTAACGGTTATCGAGAGCTTGATGAGGATTTGACAAATGAGATTTCTTTCCAGATTGGAATAGTTGAACGTTTCAAGCTGCTACAATGAAACTGATAACTGGATGATAGGGGAAAACAATGTTGCAAGAAGAAACTTTCAACAAACTACCAAGTGGAAATATTCAATCACTTTGGATAGCAGAGTAAGAGCAGTGGGAGAGAAGACATTTTTGCGCCAAATTCCTCCCGGCTAAATCGTGCAAACTACGTTACAATTCACTTTGGAGAGATAGCTGGGCGGAAAACATTGTAGCGTGAACTGCTTCGCTCTAGTTAAACCGCAAAACTTTCGGATTTTGTACGATACGTTATAGAGGAAGTTGCCTGCATTTAAATTGACTTAAAATCTCAATTAATGCTGGCTGAAATTTCCAACATTTAAGCTAAGATCTTTAATTTCACGTTTAAATTTGACGAAAAATTATTAATTGCTGTTAAGTTTGGAAATTGAAGTTTTTGAAAATGTGCAGTTCAGTCATTTCTCAACTCTCCCCTAAAGCATCCCATTCCCCCGGACGAACTTGAAAAACTTTAATTTGCGCTTCCTCGCAAGTTTGGTGTGTTTGTGCGGTTTGAAATCGGTTTAAACAGTATTACGCTACTACTGCGTTGAACCTGTAACTGCTACGTGGTTTCTCCCCGGGATGGTTGGGTGAACCAAGGAAAAGGGAGCTTATACTAGCGCGCACTGTTTAAAGTAGAATTACGAACATGAGCACTTAGAGGGATCGGGCTTGGTTTAGCGGGAGTGGGGGGGAAGAGAAGGGAAACAGTTTCCCTTTTATTGCAAACTCACTTTTCTCACTCATCAGAGTTGGATGAGAATGTACAGTCTGTGAGTACAGTACAATGGTGATGGCTTGTTTTTCCACCGGAAGAGGAGGTATTAATGGGAGAAATGGGGAAGCAAAGAATGCTCTTCATGTATGAAGTTTCTGGATCCCTTTCGAGAAGGGTTGCCATGGTGAAGGATAGTTGCGAGCCGCAGTTTTCAAGTTTCATTTCATAGCTAAAATGGTGGGAGATGTGGTACAGAGCAGAGGCAGCTTCCATGTTCTGTTTACATCCCATCGTTCACGGCGTTCATTTCCGTGGACTATGATGTTCTCGTGGGTTTCGTGGCGCAGGGGTAGCGGCTTCGGCTGCCGATCCCGATGATGCTATGAGACGCGGGTTCGATTCCCGCCTTATCCACTGAGCTTCTATCGGATGGTGAAGTAAAACGTCGGTCCCGGTTTCTCCTGTCTCGTCAGAGGCGCTGGAGCAGAAATCCCACGTTAGAGGAAGGCCATGCCCCGGGGGGCGTAGTGCCAATAGTTTCGTTTTTTTATGATGTTCTTGGGGCAAGGGCGACCGAACATGGTATTGTGTGTACTTTCGAGAGGGGGATGAAGGTTCTAGGGAGAAAGGATCGGGTAAAAAGCTTCCGTCCCAGTTATTACACACGTGGACGACGCGCGAGATGCACTTCCTTCGTTCGTTCGACGGACAGGGGCTTCACGTTTCACGGAAGCACACCTTTCAAAGAATAGGCCCATGTTTTTGCATAAGCATGTTTCGATGCCCACGAGGGATCCGCAACCGTTGTTGATGCTGACATTGTAATGGAAGCCAACGGATTGAGGAGCTTGACATTGAGACTAATAATATCAACGAAAACAACGGGACGAGGTACCATGTTTTCATACAAATGAGCTTAATGTAGGGTAGAACGAAGAGGACCACCAGGGTTCAAAGAAAAATAAACAGTACAATTTTGAACACCCCTACCGCATAACCAACAGCATTGAAAAGCGGTACAATCTTGTTTGCCTAAGAGGAGACTTGTCGGTGTCTGAAGAACACTTACCTGCCAAACCCCCCACATCTGGACTCGAGCACACATATTCTTGGAAACAATGTAATAAAAATAATAACGTTCAGCCCGCAAAACACAACACGCGAGGGATGCCCTACCCCCTTTCCCGAGGGGGGGGGATCATCCTTCAAAAGAAACCAGCTCAGTTTGACTCGTTTTTCCTGCGCTGCTGTTGTTTAGATGAATCAGGACGTGAAATCATGAAACAACACCTCTTATCCTTTTTGTTTCCATTTTTGTCCTTGTCATGGCCAAGGATGTGTTCGTTGAACGGACAATGCTTTTGTTTTGTTTTGCCCGCAGGGGTCACACAGGAAGTGGAGACCTTGGGACCTTGGAGTGCAGACCTAACCTAACCTTTAAAGTGTGGCATGTGTCATGTATTGACATTTTTTTTCCATGGGCGATGCAGATAGATTGTTAATTGATTGTTAATCAATAATCGACATTTAGAAAAAAAATATGTTGAAAACATATTTTGGAATTCCAAGTTAAATTTTCAACGTTTTATGTCAACACTATACATTGGATACCAAAATATCTATGAAATTAAGTATTTAACGGTGCACATCAACCTGCCTGCTCCGGAGATTGTTTGTTTATATCATCGATTTCAATCGGCCAACCATCAATTGCAATTATTTTTCGGAAAAAAATGCTTTTTCAATAATAATTTTTAAAGAAGTACCTTTTTCTATCAACTGAAATAAATCCTTTACCAAAACTGTAACATGAAAAACAAAGGTTTAACATATAAAAGTCCTAGTTCTTCACGACTGTAATTATTGTATTAATTTAGAATGAAAAAAACTGATTTTGTTTCAACATTTTCATGTTTCTTTCCATCATATTATTTTTTAGTAAATAGTTTTGAAATACACAATAAAAGTCAAACAATATTTTGGCCTACTTATCATCACCTAAATAACAGTGCTGAAAAGTTCATTAAAGCACTCATTTCAGTGCTTGATGGTTCAACTCTTCAGCAATTGTAAAGTGATAATTTTCGACACTGTTTGGGGTTTTGAGACTACCAAAAAGCACACACATTTCAATAGGGTGTAATATTGTAAATTCAATTTAAAAAAAAACACATTTTTTAAATAGTTTTTGTGGGTTTTGCCTCAATTTGTTTTGAAAAACTAATAAAAAGTTATTTCGATTTAAAATCGATTTTTTTATCAGTGTACCTATTTTTCAAATAGTTCTCATCACTGCCAAAGATGCCAAATCTATCATAAAATTCCTAAAAAAAAAATACATATTTACGTACCATTTTGCATAAACAACTGCCGAAATTCAAAATCTCATTCGAACGTTTTTTTATGTGCTAAAAATGTTTCATGCAATTCTTTGCAAAGTAATTTTTTGCAGCTTTATCCAATCAGCTCGTATTAAAAAAAAAAAAAACGAAGTTGACGTTATAGCTGTCGGCCACCATTGCTAGTACCAACCACTAGTGTCTTCCTTTTTATCTACAAGGACTTCGCCGCCTTGGGCTCCTAAGTGTATGAAAGTATGGCACGGAGCGACGGCGCCGAATACCCATATTTACACAAAGAATTTTAGAGCGCCCGCCGCGGGATTCGAACCGGCGACCTCTGGATTGTGAGTCCAGTGCGCGGTCCGATTGATCCACACGGGCGGGACAAAAAAGCTCGTATTATCCAAGCTGAAAAACAGGCAATAGTTTTTTTTTTAATTTAATGAGAGAATTTTACAGGAGAATTAATTTAAAAAAAACTTATATTTCGTTTTACTCCTAAATACGATTTTTTTTTCAATTTTTGAACAATAACAAATGCCTCAACATAAATAAAACTGTTTTCATACTTGCATATGCAACCAGTTTGAGTAAATGCAAACTTTTACGCATAATATTGAAACGAAAAAAAAATCATGCAACTTTTCAAGAACAATAAAATAATAAAGTAATAAAGCGTTGATTTTCCTTGAAAATCTTACCTCTAGTCCTTGTTTAAAAATCACAACTTGAAATAAAAAAAAAAATAGAACTTTTTTTTGAAATTTATTTTTATTCTTTTTTAATACATGGTGAAGTTGGTGTTTGATTGGTTCATACATGGCGCATTGGTTGTTTTGAAAAAATATTCTAGATTTATGGTATGTTCAAGTTATTTTTTTTTCAGCTGAACAAATTAAAAAAAAGGGTTTTCTCAATTACTGTAATTACTCAAAAATAATATTTAGATTTTTGATGATACCAATTCAATTTGCATCCAAATTGGTCATGGTATACAAATTCGAAAAAGTCTGGATTTATTCTCGGCGCAAAGCAATCAATTTTATTTTTTCTAATACTACGTATAACTTTTTTTTCTGTATTTATAAAGCTCACGAAAAATTTATGGGATAACAGGATTGCGGATCACAGGAAATATTTTTTAAGGGGAACACGGGATTATTTCTGAGACGGGAAATTGGACGCTCCAGTATAATCATTTTTAAATTTAAAAAATGCCCCTGAAATAAATAAATAAATAAAAATGGAATCAAAAGTCACTAATCCAAACCTCAATGAAAAAAAAATGCTTAAAAAAATTACATCAATCCAGTTGTATTTCAATCATTAGTTTTCAAAATATCAAAAAACAGGCGAATGTATTATGCTCGATTTTTGTTTTTGTAGTGGTACTGTACATCGGCATTTCACAAAAAAAAGAAAAAAAAAACAGAATATTGTTACAAATATTTTTGGAAAAATATTTGTTTAGCTCCCTAATTTTTCGGGGCGTATTGAAGAGTGGGTGACGTATACTTTGATAAATATTTGCAACGTCCTCATTTCTATTGAACGTTTACCTTTTTATTTTTCATCAAATGGAGCCTAAATAAAATAATGGAATAACAGATCGGTAAAATTTAATTTTAAGCAGTTTCGAAAATGTTTGACGCTAATATATTTGTTACTTTGGCTGTTATGGCTTTATATAGTTTTAAACATTTTTGAACCATTTTTGATTTTGTAATTGAGTCTTGAAACAGAGCAAAAAAACTCATGCAGAATAATTAAAAATTAACAGTTCATTTATTAAACAAAATTTAAATTTGTAATAGGCGTAGAGCAAAGAAATGCTAGTTTTTATTTTTGCTTTGCAGTCATAAAAAAGTACCTAACCAATGGTTACTAACCATTGATTTCTAAAAAGCATGAAATCTTTAAAATAGATCACTATATACACCCCAACAGACACTAAAATTTCATTGAGAAATAAGATTCTTTTTCCGATATTTTTGGATTGACAAATACACTCAACTTTCATCTCTACAACAATCTGAACCTGGTGCCTGCAACAAACTTTGCTGGGAAAGCTGCTGCTGGTAAGAGAGGGTCAGGGAGGCCAGAGTTGATAAAAGCTTTTTCGCTTTCTCTGTTTGCTCCGTATGCTAATTTGTAAACACATTTGTGTGTGCATGTGTTGACTGACTGGCTGCGGCCGTGGGCCTGATGATGAGGGGGGTCGGGGGATATTGTGACATTCTGACTGCCGACAAAGTGGGTGACTTTTGATTGATTTATCGTTTGGTGATGTGGGGTAAATGTAGGCAAATATTAGCATTTTAGGGTCACGAAAGGGGGTTTGATTTATAGTAGGTTGATAGTTTTGGTTGTTTTAATAATTTATCAATTTTCAAAAGAATGTTATCTAAACTTCTGAAGAGCTTCTTATTTAATCAATGAAGTTTTATTAAAGAGAATTCAAGCATTAAAGTTATCAACCCTGTCACCTGTTTATCGATATCCAGTTCAGAACTCAACAGAAAACACATGAAGCTGTGCCATTTTCCGGCATTTTCCAGTGTTCTCACATTCCCAGTGAGTGAGAAGGATGCTGGAAACCCGGGCCCCGGCGTCGCACTCTCTTAATGATATGCAAGAGTGACAGACGGGTTTTCCTCTCGTGGTGGCAGTACCAAATCAAAGCGAGATATTCTCAGCAGTGTGGATTGAGGGAAAGCTGGGACGGGGTAGGAGGATCAAATTGTTACCTGTCGTCCTTTCACCGTCGGCATCGTCCTTGGCACGTGGGCGTGGGATGAAAGTCGGGAAAACAGTAAACAGTTCTATTTGCTGCTGATTTACATGCTCGATTGGGTTGGGTTGAGGTGTGTGGGGTAAACTGGGTGGTTTTGTACCGGTGAGGGAGGCGAAAACAGGGAAGTGAAACGAACCGCACAAGTGTTTGTGTGAAAATGTGTCGAAAAAAGCAGGACTGGATCGATGTGGCAGCCAAATTCAATGTCGTCAACCCGAGACCACCCTCCCTCTTCTGAAGTCCTCTTGTTACGGATTTTCATCTGGGGAGAGGAAAAGTTGTGGGAGGGAGGGGGTTGGACCAACGGGTTGTGTGTTGTGGCTTTTCCGATCGGGTGGGGCACTTTTCGGTGTATCATGAACGAGAGGGTGGACAGAAAAGTGTTATTTTGTGATTACATGGCTTTGTGTTTGCGTAGGATCACTGCGAAGAGAGGGGAAAGAGGGTGGAGAGGGGGGATCCTGTGGTTGGTTTTGTTGGCATGCTCGTTTGTGATTTAGTCATGATATGGTGCAACCTCCACCAACAACAAATCCCACCAGAAGTGCCTGTGGACAGCTCTGCTTCCGCTAGAGGGCTTGTCAACAAATTGTGTTTGCCCAGTACATACACTCAACGGATGGTTTGTACAAATCATCGATGAGGTCGAACAATCACTCGATCCTATCGAGAGATAGTTGGTGGTTAGTTGGTATGTTGACACTAGTGAAAAACATCAGATGGTAGCACAAAGTATGTCATTACCATGATTAGTTTTATAAAATTCAGCACATTTTGTTTCAATTACACAGATCAAGAAATTCATTTGATCATCATTCACTCCGAAAGCATCAATCTCATCAACCTACATCTTTCATTAATTATCCTACCCCCGCAAGTCCTAGATTATTTTCCCATCAACAACTACCAATTTCACGCTAAATGACCCACTTTTGCTGCCATTCTCTCATCCCATGAGACCGACCATTGTATTCCACCCAACAGAAGGAAAACAAAAAAATCCTGACTTTGCCACAACTGACTGACTCTGATGACTGACTGGCTGACTGACTGACTGGCCGAGTGAGTGAACAATATCTACCCACTAACCCACACACACATATCCCTTGACGATCTGACATTGTTGAAGGATCTAGATGATGATGACGTCACAACAATGAGTAGCTTTCTCTCTTTTCTACTCTACGAACAATAGCTTGAAATGTGAGTGAAAGTGGGTGTGAGTGAGTTGATGAACGAGTTTTGATATTCATCAGATGAGATTCAGAATTTTTAATTGGGTTATTTTATTACACGCAGCTATAAAGCTTTTTTTAGCATAGTTACACACATGTACAAAGTGTCTAATATGGATTTTTTTATATCAATCTTGATAAAATGGTTCGTGGTCTTTCATGACAGAAAGTATTTTCTTTGGCTGCTTGTTTCAAAGGCCCTCAATTGATTAATCAAAACCATTTTTTTTTCGCCGTTTATCGTTGTATGCTAAAATTAACATAAAGCTCAAGTTAACTTTTGAAAATTGTTTCAAAAGAACATTAAAATTGCTCTCTTATTCTGCATAAAAGAAATTTCCACCAATTCAGGAAATTGTTTATTTAGTTATTTGGCTCAAACTTTTTGGAGGCTTCTCAGAAGTCATTTCGTGTCATTTTATCACAAATAGACTTTTCATTGTATTTTTTATGAAACATTTTTCATGCGTTCCTTGGCTCCAATAAGATTATTTGGCGTTATCAGGTAGTCCAAATGGTACGTAGATATTCGAAAATCTGTATCTTTTGAAGGAATTTTATACCCGATTTGTTGGCTTGGGAAAAGTTGTAGGCATTTATAAACACGGGACACGGAAAATATGTCAAATTTCTGAAGTACCTTTCTTTCACAAAAAAAAAATCACAAAATCCGCATGTTTTATTTTTGAAACTCAAAGACATGCTTTAGTAAACAAAAACCCCGCAAGTTTTTTGCTACCAAGTTATGATTTTTTGAAAATAGACAAAATAAAAATCTTATTGAAACATTTTTCACCAAAAATAGGTACAATTTTTAATAAACCTTAGACGATTTTTTTTGCACACTTTGAACAATATATTTTCAGAAATCATCACTCATGGGCACTATTTAAAAAAAACACAAAAACACATTTTTTGTTAAAACCAAATTTTAACGGTGTAATTTATAAAAAAATATGTACTTTTCGATTGCAAATTCAATTTTGCACAATAAAACTGTAGCTGTTTTATGTTTTGGGTATGCTTTCTATTTTTTTCAAAAACACATTTTAAAATTAAAAAAAATTACCATCGAATAACAAGCCAAAAATTTATGTGGGAAAATATGCAAAATGTTAGCATTTTTTTTTTAACTGGCAATCTTTGGACAACATAAATTCAATAATTGCAAATCATGAAACAATTTTGTCGCTATTAAAAAAATGTTTTTTCCAAACATTTCTATAAATACTTTACTTTGTTAGGTAGCGTTTACATGTGCAATTAACATCAAGCTATCCACAAAGGTTAGGAAAGAAAAGCTGTTTGCTCCAAAAAAAATGACTTTTTTCTGGAAAAATCTGGAAACAGTTTCAAAATTTGATAAATTGTCCTTGTACAATGTAATGATAAAGAATTTCATCTTTTATTTCAAGGAATTTGAATGAGAATATTTTATGGTTTAGGGTTCAATCAAAAAGTAACATGAAATGACAGAAACCAAAAAACATGAATTTTGCAAACAATTTGTGAAGTGTTTTATTTTTCATTTCAAAAAATAATCTTTTAAAATAACTTTTTTCATCAGTTGTAAACCGCATTATTAATATCAAGATTCAAAACAAATTTTACAGTACTTCTTGGGGCCGTCAAACATTTTCAAAGAAAATTGATCATTTCACGAAATTTTGCATCAAACTGAAGCAGGATGTCCCCTTTTCAAAGGCTCTGAATTAAGTTTTGATCTACATCAAATGCATCTCAAAAATTATATAGTTTTGCAAAGCAATCATCAAACTTCTGGTTGACATTCTTTAATTCATTATGGTTTTCATAACTTAACAAGGAGGTGAAAAATCGATTCCAAAAAAGATCAACACATGCAGAGTACTATTCTAAACTATTTGAAGAAGAAATTTTGGGAAAATATTTTAAACGAGACAAAATTTATATCTTCTAGCGAAAAATCATAGCATAGATGGAAGTTGTCATCTTGATTTAAAAAATAATTATAATTTTTTGTTCGAACAGATTTTTTGATTTCTTCTTACATATCATTAAATTAAACCAGATTAAAAAAAAAATGAATACCTTTCTGCATGTGTTGAACTCAATTGCTAAAACAAAAAAAAAATAAAAGGTAAACCTAATTCAAATAGAAGAGATTTTGCAGTGAGTCTTCCATTTAAAAAAATCGTTTAAATGTTGAACAAATCTTTACAGAACTTTGTTGAATATTAAACTACTCATCAATGTTGGCTAAAAGATTGCAAATCTCGTTATAATCTTCTTAGTGGTTTTAGTTTCTAGCTGTGCTAAAAAATATCAGTTGTTGGTTTTTCTTCAGGCCTTAATTGCGCTTGTTTACGATAAATATTAATGAATATTAATTTACCTACTTGAAACAGCATGACATCGATATCTGAACGTCCTACCTGAAATGAAACGAAAGGAAATGAAAACTGTTTTATTTTGTTTCCAGAAAAGCATTAAAAGAAAACACTCAAAATCAAATTTAAATTATTTCTAGTCCCTGCATTTATTTTTTCATGAAAAAGGCAGTCAAAATCATCTGGTCTACAACGCTTAAAAACTTTCAGATCTACTAAGTTGCAAATTTATCTAAATTTGCTTGTACAACATGACATCTGCATATCAAATAATTGCTTTCAGCACTGCTCAACTGGGTTAACGGTAATGTTGTCATTATAACATTCAAAACAGTAGCAATAAAACTTCCCAGCTCTTAGATCCACTCTTAATCCAGCTACAGTCATACAACTTTCCAAAATAAGCCGATCCTTATTCTGTTTCGGCAATTGATGCTCGGCTGAAAGCACCCATTATACGCCAGAGTGCCTCGCAAAGAAACCTCTCAAAAGCTTCCTCGATTAAGCTCCCACAACAGCAAAGTAAAGCAAAAAGCCCATTCACTTCAAGTTTAAACCAAGAAAAATCATCAACACCAACTTACTTAGGCTGGCGACTAAATTATGCAAACGATCGCGTCTTTGAAGCTTTTTGGGAACTTTTCTTTCACTATCATCACCACGCGTGAGCTTGAGCACTTGTGTGTGTGACGCTGAGAAAAGCCGCTGGAAAAAACCACGAAAAACGACCAACTTTTAACGCGAGCTAAAAGGCCCACTATCGTGCGGAAAATGTGTCGCATTCTGGTGTGGGTAGGCTCAGCTCAGCCGCTGGTGTGGCGGGAAAAACCGCAGATTTGGGCGAGATTGTTCGTGAGACCCGGAGAAATGGATCCCAGCGCCAGAGATTATCATCATCATCGGTGTCGGTCGGCGTTGGAAGTCGTTGAGGTGGAAAGTGGGGTAGGAGAAAGTGGCTGATTGTGGCAGCGGATGCTGGAGATAAGTGCGATTATCGTCGCACCTGGTGACAAAGTTTTCCGGCCGCCGCACCATCGCCTTGCTGCTAACCACCTCAACGATGGTCAGGTTGGGGAAGGTGTGAAATCTGCGGTTTTTCTCACAAACTGCCAAAGGGTGATTGAAAGTTTGAGAATTTTGTGGATAGTTATTTGAAGCTGAAAAAGGATTTTTGATGGAACTGAGTAATCTTCGGTTGAACGAGCTTCGAATTTCATTTGGTTAACAAAAAATATCAAAGATAATTTAGAAGATATTTTAGAATTAGTCAAGTTAAAATCGATAAATAAACATTAATAAACATAAAAACATTCTGACAGCATGCATGCAAAGTTCAATATGAAAAGTTATCATAACAACACAAAATCGCTATGCATAACATTTTTCCTCATCAGCATTCACAAACCGACGACGACGACGTCCTTCGATAATTAGCAACGCAAATTCAACCATCTCGCCCCCTTCAAAAACCGGAAAAGGGTCAGCTCAGCAGCAGCGATGTTGTCTGTAGAGGCCATAAACTACGACACGAAACCAGCTTCAAGCACCACACAGACTATTCAGCCAGACTGCACTTGGGTCAAGCCGGGCCACTTATCCAATTTGTGATTCGCGAACATTTTGCAAATGACCACCATGACCGCCACCGTCACTTTGCCAGTCAGGTCCTGCTGCTGAATATTTCATGACCATAACCGGTATAACTTTGCCGGTAAATGAACACGAACCGGGGCGGATAGTGAATGGCACAAAAAACACAGCAGCTCAGATCGCTGACTGAATGACCACTTCAGAGTAAACTGCTCATTCGGCAAAAGTTCCGCATCCTGCATTTAATTTGGCCGCGCTTTCATCGGGCACCAGCAAAAAAAAGGACCAGACAGACACTTGAGGTCGACCCTCCTCCGTGCAAAACAAAGACCAAAAATTATATCCCGTTGCCGGACTCGCGAATGATCCCTCAATTTAGGACCACTTGAGCGAGGACTCTACGCGATCCTGGAAGAGTGTGGAGTGCGAAAGCATAAACCACCCCGTGGCAAATCGTTCCTTTTTAGGCCATCTTTTTTTTTTAACATTTCGCTGGTCCTGTGTTTTGTAAGCCGGAGATAATTATGGTGCGCAAAAAGGGCACCCAGCCTCGGAGTGGGTACGTACACACATTTTGAATTCACAACGTGGACCGGCCCATTTTGGCCCCCTATTTTGGTAGTCTTGGAGAGATCGACGACGATGGAGGTTTGTTTTTTTTGGCATGTGCAGTTGTAGGACGTTTATTTCGATAAACACGGTGTGATTGAATATAAAAACGACATCCATAAATTTAACGTCCAATGTTTTTGCTGCGTATGATTTCGAGCAGTTTCCAAATTTAAGTAAAAATGATGATTTTTTTTTCGTTTTGTTTAAACTGTATCTTTTCATTTGCATACAATGTTTTTTTTTTTTAATGTGCTCAATCAAATTTAGTTGGTATGCTAAACAAATAATATTTTCATTCAAAATAGAAATATCCACCTTTCAATATTTTGAATATTTAACTTCCCTACCAATAAATATTTTCAGAGAGGTGACCAAAAGATAAAAATAGAAAAAATGCAAAAAAACGATTTCCAAACTTTTTTGAAAAAAAAGGTCCTATAAACATATGATACACAATAGATTATAGGACATTTAAAAAACAAATTCTAGATTTCTACTATATTGTATGGACAAAAAGGACTGAACTTTCATCTTAAAAATGTAAAAACATGGAAAAGTTTTTTGTGAACGTTTTAAATATCAACAAAAATCGAATAATTTGTTGATAAATGAATTAAATTTGAGTGTCTCATTCCAAAACAGTCATTGATCGGAAATACATTTTGTTTTATTCTTTAAAATATTTATACATGTAAAATCATAAAAGGCATATAAGATTTTTAATCTTTTGATAAAAGGACAATGTCTCTGGGACATTTAGGTTTTTCATTACACCAGACCAAAAGTTGCACCTTTCAATCACAAAAAATATCACAAAAAAAGTGTCACGTTTTCAAGTTATCGCAGTTTAAGTGAAAAAAGATTTCTGTTTTCGCCATTTTGCCGTTTAAGAGCGTTGAAAAACTTAGTTTTTTTTATAATCGTACCTCGGAAATCTGTTAATGAAACTTCACCAATTTTCGATATGTTTTTTACAATTTTTCGAGGAATCCTAAATAAATATTATTAAACAAAGGCTCTTCGGTCACACATTTTTTAAACAACCTTGTTAGGCTAAATTTTTGAAATTTGGGAACACTTAATTTTGTTGAAATGGTACGGAGTAATGATTTTTAGTAAATTGGCACCCTATTGGCACAACAATGAAAAGGAGTCTTAGAATTCGGTCATGGAACTTTTAGACTAATAATAAATTAAATTGTTTCTTGATTTTTAAAATAATGTTAAATTTTCGTATAAAAAATCTAACGTTCGATTAATTGTGTATAACCTTTTCTGTAAAAAAAGAATTCATAATGACCAAAAATAACACGATGATGGATGTTATATTTTTTTTTTTGATATCTTAAAAATTATTGAAAAAAAATCTCGAAAACTAATATGTTTAGTCAAATTTGTCATTATCAGAACACTATTTTTACAGTCCATAGATTTTATCCTCCGAAATATCATCAAAATTCAAGATTAAAATTTATGTGATGTCTAGAGTAAGTGAATTTTCACGATTTCGCGGAAATTGTAAAATACATGAAATTTGGAAATTTCCTTTAAATTAAATATCAACATAACAACATAAAACAAACATTTCATCCGAAAAGATTTTTATTTAAATTATACTAGTTTATAAGTGTAATATAAACTATTTGAAAAATTTACACGTGCTCTTTTCCATAAATTCAATATTATTTTTTTAATCATTTAGGCCGATGCAAATATTTAAGAAAAAAGTGTTTGTCCCTCGGCTCTGCCCGAGGTCGAGGAGAGGGAAAAAAAATGCAAATTGAAATAACAAGCCATGGTCTCAACATATGAATCATAAAAGTGTTTTAAAATGCATTTTACACTAGTTCAGTTGTTTTGCAATTATTAGTGTCAACAAACATGCAAGATTTGACCAAAACAAAATTTAAGTGATAAAAATAGTTTTTGCGGTACTGTACATCGAAAATGATCAAAAATTCTAAAGACTTTAGAATACACCAAAGCATGCTAAAAATGTTTTTTTTAAATTCGATTTTATTGTCGAATAATCAAGTTACAATGAGTTCATTAAGGAACATTGGAGTTTTGGTGTTCCTATCAGCTGTGTGTTACCTCGTAACTCAATCGAAATCATTATTACTATACTATAGTTATAACTATGGAATAGAGGCATAAAAAAAAATCATATGCAGAGAAATGCATTTAAATTAATTTCAGCTGATTGCATTTTCATTTTCATTGAATTTTTAAAAGTTTTTTTTAATATTTTTTTTACCCCTTGATTTTTCCCATATTTTAAATATTCCACGTTTCGTGAAATTTCCGTGAAATGTTTTGTCTAGAAATTATGGTATCCGTGAGCATTTTTTGAGCGAGGAAATATGCCGAGTGAAGACTGCATGATGTCTAGTTTAGATAATAGTCCATTAATTCTTCTTCTGGTGAGACATTTTCCCCTGATTCATTCAATAAAATAGCCTGTGAAACCCAATTATGGCATCAGAAAATCAATTATTATTATTATAAATAATGGCAACTTCGCAGGAATGTATATGTGAAATAAATAAAAGTTTTTTGGTTTTTGTTTTTTTTTACTATCAATCCAGTTTGACTTTTAAATAGCAAAATAATGCCTACACACAAAAAAATATTTCCGAATATTACAGAATTTATGATGTAACGCTTTTGCAAGTCATTAAACATTTAAATCAAAATGCAATTTGATGTTAATTTGCAACAAAATATACGTAAAAACATGATTTTACGTGTGATTCAACCGTTTACGTCGAATCTTTAGTTTACATCAACTGAGTTTACATGTGATTGATTTTTTCCATGTCGAGTAAATTCAAATTTTTTTTCTGTGGAGGAATGAATATTGTAAAATGTTGTTTTTTTATCATGTTATTATGACAAAACTTTTTTGTTATTATTCTTTGAGCTAAAAGAACATGCACATCACGCATATTTTACAAAATATAAAAAAAACTATTTGCTTATTTTGAAACATAAAAAACTCATGAAAAGTATCTGTAAACGATTTAAATATTTTATTTTCGTTGTCTTTTTTTATTGTTAAGCTTAAGTATGACCCCTAAATTACTCTAAAGTGATTAAACACTTTAAAATCCATGATGGCGGCCAGAATGGACGAAATATTGAAAAAATGCATTTTGTAATTTTGAAGACCATCAGCCCTTCAAATTTCACTTCAGAAGGGGCAAAACAAAAACAAGGCAATCCACTTTAATGACCCCCGGGTCTTTTGTGGTCTCTGTTGCAAGTATCTGCTCATTTCTAGGCGTCCGAAGGTTATGTGTGGTGAGTCACCCAAAACCTCTTTTACGCAAATGGACCGACGTTTTACTTCCCCATCCGATAGAAGGCCAAGAGGATAAGGCGGGAATCGAAGCAACTTAGGGATCGGCAGCCGAAGCCGCTAACCACCGCGCCACGAGGCCCTCGGGGCGCAGAATTCGGTTTTGATGTTAGAAGTAACGAAATAAAAAAAAAACAAAAACATCCACAAAACTGTATCTTTGTGCATTTGTTATTTTGTAATGAACTGAAATAATGTAATCCTAATTGTCTTTTCAATCTTGATATGGAAATAAATTAGACACCATCCAAAAATACTATTGCATTTCTTAAATTTCCCAACTATTCAACCCTCCGTGCACCACGCCGAGCCGTCCGGAAAGCGAAAGATTTATTTCGAACTGGCACGTCCGGACACGAAAAGCTCTCACGGCAGTCCCAGCCCAAGCCTTGCCAAAAGCTCTCGAATTTGGTTGAGTGGCTGCGGCGCGGCGTCGTCGACTGCGGAAAACTAAACACAGTTGAAAACACAAATAAAACATAAACCATGCCATGTCCGTCGACGTCGTTGGCGGCGGTTGTTTGTTTTTAAAACGACGTCGACCAACTGACTGTGGTTGTTGGGTGGATTTGAATGAGGAGGAGGGGGAAAGAGACGACTTTCGACTCGACGGATGTGAAATAAATTTGAATTTTTCATAATCCATCCGGAGTTGTTCGGTGGGTGTGACAGCAAAAAACAAGCTGAACGGAAAATGTGCAACATTATTCATGCAGGTTGCGAGCAGAAACACGACATTTCTTTTTGGTTAAGTGGAACAAAAATATTTGATGATAAACATTATGAAAGCGATTTGTATGGCAATGAAGTGATTTGTGTTAAGCTAAAGTTAAAAGTGCTTTAAAGTTACTTAAAAATCAATCTGTATTGATTCCCCTAAAACCACTCTCGATTTTTCGAACCTCGCTTTCAAATCTCTAGCGACACAACCTTATTTGCATATTTATTGTCGACAATTAATAATTGATTATCGAATGCGAATTTTGAGCTCACATTAGCAATTCTATTCACGCCGTCCTCCTCCACTCAAACGTTAGCCTTTTGAAAATGAAGCGCCCTCCCATTCCACAGCCATTAGAAGTCAATGATCACAGGCTCGCATTTTAATTAATCTGATTTATTATATATAATACAAAGCTAATTGTTAATTAATACAATGACAATCCGTCGCTTCATCATCGTCCCAGCAGTCCCAGGAGAAATTGTCGCGCCGTCGACCGTGCCAAGCAGCTTTCGTGAGCTTTCACTGTGGGAGTGCGTGTGCGTGAGTTTACTTCAAAGCTCCCCAAGACCGTATCTCTCAGGAATGTTCGCCCATAACTGCCTGCGAGGAATTTCGCCTCCATTATCCTAGAAGCTCAGGTCGCACGCAATCTGGTCGCACTTGAATATGGAACAGCTATAAATTATAAATTTGTCACATAATAATTCAATCTTCCCGTCCGTGGGCGTCATTTGTTAGGCATTTAAGACGTCGCAAAATACCTTGCTAATTCGACTATAGGCTTTGGCATAGCATTATCTCGCCGGGTGGTTTGGTTGGGTCGAGGAGTCAGTTCCATAGCCCGGGAAGACGACGACAATGTTGAGGAATGCAACGTGGACGTGGCAGCGCGTTGACTGAATTATTGCTCCACCAATGCGATGGGTTAGGATGAGGAATGCTTTAGTCAAAAGGATGATTTATGGAAACAGCTGGAATCTTATTTGATAGGAGCTGAGCGAAATTTCAAGATATATTTTGAAAGTTACTTAGGCAATCAAAAGACACATACAAAAAAAAATCTTCATTAAAAAAAATTTAAGAGATGAAAAAATACTAAAATTAAAATTGAACGGTATACAAATTCTCAACGTTCTTAATATTAATCATTTCACATGATTGATGTTGTATAGAAATGAGTTCATATTTTTTTTATTTTCAGCTAAGCCACTTTACATCAAGTCTCCGTACAAATTAAGGGGCTATCCATTAATGTTTCCAGAAAAAATAACCCCTTTCTCTGAAAGCATAAAAATGTGTTTTAATTAGATCAGTGAAAATGTTGAATAAATTTGGTAAAAAAAAACTTAATGGAATCTATAGCTGAGCAGTTCTCTACGGAATCGGTCTTTTTTCTTTAATTTTAATTTTTGTATTTTTTAATCCGGCTGAAACTTTTTTGATGCTTTCGGTATGCCCAAAGAAGCCATTTTGCATCATTAGTTCGTTCATATAATTTTCCATACAAATTTGGCAGCTGTCCATACAAAAATGGCATGTGAAAATTCAAAAATCTGTATCTTTTGAAGCAATTTTTTGATCGATTTGGTGTCTTCGGCAAAGTTGTAGGTATGGATATGGACTACACTGAAAAAAAAATTAAACACGGTAAAAAAATTGTGATTTTTAATTTCATTTTTTGTCAGTAAAACTTGATTTGCAAAAAAAACACTATTTTTATTTTATTTTTTATTTTCTGATAAGTTTTAGAGGATATCAAATGCCAACTTTTCAGAAATTTCTAGATTGGGCAAAAAATCTTTGACCGAGTTATGATTTTTTGAATCAATACAGATTTTTTTCAAATGATGATTTATTTTTGTATTTTTTTATTAGGCTGAAACTATTTGGAGACCAAAGAAGCCATTTTGTGTCATTGGTTGACCCATACAAGCCTCCATACAATATTTAAAATCTGTAAATTTTAAAGGAATTATTTGATGTCTTCGGCAAAGATAAAGTTATTGATAAGGAGTATTACAAAGAAAAAAAATCTGCTCATTTTTTAACTAAGTTATTTTCAAAACAAAATCCCAAAATCATTTATATTTTTTAATTATATTGAATTTTTTTATATATAGAAAGGTTGCCGCCGTGTATTGATTTTTTTAAAATCATTGTGTTTTTCTTTTTTGGAAACATAGAATGCATTTTCAAAATAAAGCTTAATGAAAAATTTTAGTTTTCGATTTTTTTAAAAATAGTGTGAATGATAAAAAAGATTGTCCATTCCTGAAATTATTTTTTCATCGATTTTTTCCAATAAAACTTTTTAAGCGACATTGAAGTTTGGACCTCTGGTTGCTGAAATAAAGCGATAGAAGAAAAAAATAATTAATTAAATGTTTTTTAATTCTCATCCAAACAGCGTTTTAGTTTCAAGTACAAATACCTCCTATTTTCAATTTTAGAAAATGAAACATTAGTGAAATTCTCTGATTTTATCGAAAAAAATATTCTAAAGATATTGGAATCAACTCTGACATATTAAATGGGCGTAATATTAAATATTTGGCAATTTTGAAAACCTAGTCTTTTTATAAGGTCCTTTTCGGTACTGGAGCATGGTTAGGATCGAGTTGGCTATCGTAATTACATTTTTCTTATTGCTAATAGTTATTACAGAGGATCGTTAGGAAGTGAATAAAGATTATTCTTTGAAAAAAAAAAAAAAAAACCTGGTTATCAAATATATTCGAACAAATTAAAGAACAGGTTTGCTTGATATGTTTTAAATCTTTTGAAACGCTTAAAATTTTGGCATATATTTTTTTATTTTTTTTTGCGTTATCATGATATTCTCATTCTTCTTCTTTAAAAAGTGTTGTTCAAATTTTGAGGCATGTTTAATCTGCTTTAAATGGCAACTGTGCTCAACATAATAGAATTATTCTATTAAATAACAAACGAAAGTGTAGTTCAATGAGCAAAATATTGTTTTAAAACTATACTGATTGCTTTCTATAAGAGTCATAAGCAATTCGTGAAAAACGCAATAAATTTTCATCATTTCAAACGATTTTTTAAACCGGCTAGACACAGGCAGTAATTTTCATTAAATTCTATCCGTTTTCACCCTCAATGCTTGAAGTATTCTCGTTCAGTTTTCCAGCACTGGCAAACACTAGACAGCGTCGTGCCACGCTACTGACGACCTGCCAGCAGGCAATAAATTCTCATCGTTTGTTCACAAGTTCCTCCCCGCCCCCACCCATCAGATTCGAGGCCATGACCTCCCTTAACTGTTCCGGCTCCGAGAGGGGGGGACGCTCACTCCTCGTTCATGAATATTTTAATCTAATTATGAAGTTTGTGCGATCATCCGGTACATGGCTCTTGATTACGTGTGCAGCAGCTAGCCCACTTGAAGTCGCTGCCATCGACGGCGTCGTCGTCGTCGTTGTTCTCCTTCAGCCTGGAGTGCAAGTATTAAAATGCCAACCTCGGCCGGCAACGCTGCGTTGCTTGTACTATAGTCTACAGTTTCTACTACAAGTCTACCGAAGAGGGAGCCCTACTTACCTAGAGAATTTTCATCAAGCGACCCTTTCGCTTCTCCTAACCACCCAACTCCTATATCCAAGCTAAGGAACCTTAATGGAGGAGACGAAATTCTATCGAGAATTTAGAAAAAGTTTCTTCCTAAAGGTCCTTTACGTGTAGTCGCGAGCTTTAATAGTCTAGTGTCTCTTCTAGTGGGCCTGTCCCCCAGATCATGTTGGGGGTTGTGTTGCGAATTACTCGAACCGGGTCCGTGGGATGACCCAGAACCTCCACGAGTTCGTGGCTGTCAGGTGTGTGCGTACCATTTGCTGTGCTGACTGCTGCTGACATAATTTTCCACTCAACTGGAGGTTGGGTTTTATTTTCAGTTCAAATTTCGCCCTGGTACAGGGAAACAAGTGAAGGGGGGAAAAGGGGCGAGTTGTTTGCGCTGATGTTATGTTTTTTTCGCGATGAGCCTTGCCTTGGGCGGAAAGTATCTGGATGGTAGCGATTGTCGACGAAATGAAATTTAAAATTTAAATCGTCACTTCGTTATTGCGTACTTGTGATTTCGCAGCCGTGGACTGAGGGAGAGTTTGGAGGAGTTTGCCGACAGGTGTTGAAAATTAACATAAATAAAAGCGAAGAAAAATGATAAGGATGGAAAGATTTTGTATAAGGAATCGAAATCTAACATATTACAGTATTTAACATTAACATTAAAAAAATATTTATTTGATAAAATGATCTAAATAACTGCAATAAGCCCTTTCAAAAGGCTATTAAAAAGTAATATTTTAAATGAAAAAATGCAAATTTTTCCGATATATCTCTAGTTTAAAAAATGAGAGCAAATTAGGCCGAAGCAAATATTTTTCAAAGTTTTTGTCCCTTGGCTCTTGCCTTGATTGAGGAGGGCTGGGGAGGGGGGGGGGGGGCAAAAAATATATAAATATTGAAATAACAAGCTGTAGTTTCAATATTTGCATGGAAAAAGTGTTTTAAAATGTATTTAACACTAGTTCAGTTGTTTTGCAATCATTAGATTTCAAAAAATGTAGGATTTGACGACAACAAAAATATTAGCGAAAAAAAAACCTTTCGCGATAGTGAATTGAAAATTTTCAATCATTCAGGTGATTTTTAAATCAATCCAAACATGCTAAAAATGATTCTTAATTGATTTCAGCTGATTGCACTTGAATTTCCATTGAAATTTTGAAGCTTTTTGAAAAAATATTTTTTTTGTCTCCTGATTTTTCGAGCCAACTTTGAAAGAGGGGAGAAAAATACTTTAAATAAAATTTTTGCAATTCCACTGTGAAACTGTCAACTTTTCCTGCCCTTCTGGAAAAACGAAACGGCCTACTTTTCCCTACCAAAAATAACAGAATGGAAAATTAATACCTTTCAATAACAGTGCTGAAAAGTTCTACTTTTCAGCACTGAAATGGGTGCTGAAAAGTTGAACTTTTCAGCACTAGTATTGAAAAGTAACATTTTTCAATATTGTTTTGTTTTGAACGATGAATTTACTAAACACATGAATGTTTGACATAAAATTCTATTAAATAAGCGTTTTTCGGAATTGCAAAAAATGTTGTAAGCAACTCGTTGCAAAACTTGATTTTTTTCAGCACTCGTCGTATTTATCCAACTCGGTAAACCTCGTTGGATAAATGTACAACTCGTGCTGAAAAAATCTTCTTTTTGCAACTTGTTGCATAAACTACTATTGTACCAGCCTTAGATGACACTGAAAAAACTAATGTTCACATAATTTGAACATAAAGAGGGTGTATTTCAGCAACCAACAATCTGACCAACAAAAACATTGGAGAATATTTTTTTAAATGTTTTTCCATGAATGCTCTTCCAACATGATTTTTTTTTTAATTACAAAATGAAACTTTTAACAAAAACTAAATAAAAAAAGACGGTGCACACATTCAAAAGATATGTTGTTTGAAAAAAAAAGTATTTTGAAAAAACTTCAAAATTTCAATGGAAATTGAACTGCAATCAGCTAAAATCAATTTAAAATGCATTCCGCTGCGTTAAGAATCATTTTTAGCATGTTTGGGTTATTATCGCAAAATGTTTTTTTTATCGCCAAAATTTTTGTTTGCGTCAAATCTTACATTTTTTATAAAACAAATGTTTGCAAAACAACTGAAATAGTGTAAAATACACTTTTAAAAACATTTTCCATGGAAATGTTTGAATTATGGCTTGTTATTTCAATATTTATATTTTTTTTATTTCTATGTCACCCCTCCCCCCCCTCAACCACGGCCAGAGCCGAGGGACAAGAACATTGAAAAATATTTGCATCGGCCTTAACATGGAAAAAAAATAATTGCGCAAAAGATCATTTTGCTCAAATTCTTGTTTTTTTGTGAAATTTTAGATGACAAAACGGCCGATTTTCGATGTCAAAAAATTAAACTTTACAATTTTTCATATAAAAGTAAGTTCAAAATATTCAAACCAACTATAACATTATATATGGGTAATTCTCCGCCAACTCACACAGCAGTTGCCCCGACCCCTCTTCGATTTGCGTGAAACTTTGTCCTAAGTGGTAACTTTTGTCCTTGATCACGAATCCGAGGTCCGTTTTTTGATATCTCGAGACGGAGGGGCGGTACGACCCCTTCCATTTTTGAACATGCGAAAAAAGAGGTGTTTTTCAATAATTTGCAGCCTGAAACGGTAATGAGATAGAAATTTGGTGTCAAAGGGACTTTTATGTAAAATTAGACGCCCGATTTGATGGCGTACTCAGAATTCCGAAAAAACGTATTTTTCATCGAAAAAAGCACTAAAAAAGTTTTAAAAATTCTCCCATTTTCCGTTACTCGACTGTAAAAATTTTTGGAACATGTCATTTTATGGGAAATTTAATGTACTTTTCGAATCTACATTGACCCAGAAGGGTCATTTTTTCATTTAGAACAAAATTTTTCATTTTAAAATTTCGTGTTTTTTCTAACTTTGCAGGGTTATTTTTTAGAGTGTAACAATGTTCTACAAAGTTGTAGAGCAGACAATTACAAAAATTTTGATGTATAGACATAAGGGATTTGCTTATAAACATCACGAGTTATCGCGATTTTACGAAAAAAAGTTTTGAAAAAGTTGGTCGTCATCGATCATGGCCGTTCATGGTCACCCGCGACAGACACGGACGACGAAACAAAGAGAAACGCAAAAAATCACTTTTTCAAAACTTTTTTTTCGTAAAATCGCGATAACTCGTGATGTTTATAAGCAAACCCCTTATGTCTATACATCAAAATTTTTGTAATTGTCTGCTCTACAACTTTGTAGAACATTGTTACACTCTAAAAAATAACCCTGCAAAGTTAGAAAAAACACGAAATTTTAAAATGAAAAATTTTGCTCTAAATGAAAAAATGACCCTTCCGGGTCAATGTAGATTTGAGAAGTACATTAAATTTCCCATAAAATGACATGTTCCAAAATTTTTTACAGTCGAGTAACGGAAAATGGGAGAATTTTTAAAACTTTATTAGTGCTTTTTTCGATGAAAAATACGTTTTTTCGGAATTCTGAATACGCCATCAAATCGGGCGTCTAATTTTACATAAAAGTCCCTTTGACACCAAATTTCTATCTCATCACCGTTTCAGGCTGCAAATTATTGAAAAACACCTCTTCTTTCGCATGTTCAAAAATGGAAGGGGTCGTACCGCCCCTCCGTCACGAGATATCAAAAAACGGACCTCGGATTCGTAATCAGGGACAAAAGTTACCCCTTAGGACAAAGTTTCACGCAAATCGAAAAGGGGTCGGGGCAACTTTTCCCGGTTTCGTGTGAGTTGGTAGAGAATTACCCATATGGTTAAAAATATATTTTTCTACCTTTGCAAATGTCATGAATTGTTAGAAAACTTTGACAATATTTTTATTCCAGATATCGATAAAAATCACGATAGTTTCACTTTTTGGCATCGACGCCTTTTTTTGCCATTCCAAAATAAAAAAAAAACAATAAATTTGCTTAATCTTGTGAAAATTGCAACAAAAAATTGGAAACATTTAAGGTAAGTATACCCATTTTCAGAAAACTACGCTTTTCGACCTATTCTCGTCATTTTTTATAATTTTTAAACGTTTTTAAAACAACATTTTCAGCTACATAAACACTAAAGATTTGGTTGCTATATATTACTTTGAAATACCGAAAAATACTTTATGAAAGCTGTAATTTACGATCAAAGTTTTTATAGCCGATAATTGAAATGGGCCCAAATGGACCAGAAAGGGTACCGTAAACCGGGGTGACTTTGATAGGATTTCAATTTGTTATCATAATATTTTCCAACAGGTAAGGTTTTTCTCAAGATTATTATTTTTTAAACATGTACTGGGGAAGACCACACAAAGTCCATGCACTATTTCGGTAAAAAAGTTTTTTCAAAAATGTTTAGAAAAAAAGTTACGTTAAAAATTCTTAGTTTTAACTCCGGGGTTACATATTTTTTCTTGTTAAAATCATATTTAAGATGTTCAAACTTTGTTTGTACGCTAAATGTACCATCACTAAAGTAGCTGATATGGTTTTTAAGAAAAAAAAATCTATTTTTATATTTGGTTAACTAAGTGTATAAGCTTTAAAGCAAAATACATATAAATTTTAGGTAAAATTGTTAAAAAGTCGGATTTTTGCCTGAAATTTGTTAAAACTAGATTTGTTTGTAAAATTATCAATTTATATTGCATTTTATACTGAATTCGAAGCACGAATCACAAGTTTTCACATTTTACATGAAATTTGTTCAACTGAAATTGCCTTTAAATTTGGAGATTTTTTTAATTGTGTTTCAAAAACACATATTATTTACTATTTACAAATTTTTTTAACCTTCTCCTAGTGAAAATTTGTCCAAAGAATCCGAAAATGCATTCCGTTTTCCGATTAAAAATCTGGTTCATTGAGAAAATCAAGACACTTTAAGAAGTTTAAAATAAAGACTTTCATCAACATTTTCTTAACTATAGTTAACTAACTTTTTAAACTTGTCAAAATTTTATGAAAAGTTCTCTTTGAACACTTCTCTACCGCGGTCAGTATGTTTCTAAATCATTCCTTACGTATTTTAATTGTACTCTAAATAACTCTACTAATGTGAAAAAGCAAACAAAATTTCGCTTCGCTTGATACCCTTATTGCATATTTTAAAAATTTGAGGATTTTCGAAAAATTACTGTAATTTGTGAAAATATTAGTATTTTCCAACAAAAAAAATCTTTTAATGTGAACGTTCGGTACCCATATTGCAAATATAAAAAAAATTACCATTTTCAAAACAATACGGTTTTTTTGTGAACATTTTAGTTTTTAACAAAAAAAAAATCTAAAAAAGTGAATAAGCATTCAAAATTTCGCTTCGTTTGATACCCATATTGCAAATTATGAAAATTTCAGTACTTTTGAAAAAAATACAGTATTGTGTAAAAATATTGAGTACATATTTTACTTTGAAACTTACTAGATTAAAAAAAAAATATTTTCTTAAAAGCATTGATCAAAATAAGTTAAATATATTTTTATGATTTTTATGTAAAAAAACAACATTTCAAAATCAGGCTTCCTTAGCCGATTTGGTCCATTCAATCTCGAGATGTCGTGGCTCCCCTAAATCAACTCGGTGTTTCGTGAAAAATGATCCGAATGTTTGACAGCTCTCGCTTATGTCAATATTTCAAACTAAAACGTATTTTATTCACTTTATTCATGAAACATCTTCATTCAATTGTCAGGAGTGATTGAATATTAACTTTTTAGAGGATTATATAAATTTGCTTAAAATGTTTTTTTTTTTTTTGATTTTATACAGGTGAGCAACTCTCTACGAAATCGGCCGATTTCGACCATTTATTTTATTTTATTTTATTTAACAACAAGAAATTACTTTAATAGCAATCATTTTTAAGGATTGTAAACATGTTCTTTAAGTTCAATCAGCGACCTCCCACAATCCGTCTGGATGCCTATCATAGTATCACAAATACCAGTTGGCGACACACACACATCTCCAGCCTCTCCTAACGACCATGAAAGACAGACATTCCTCGAACGTCGTCGCTCGATCCTCCACCTACGCAGCGGCTGGCAGTCAGTCAACCTTACATGCCTGCAGGATTATGGCGACACAGTTTCGTTTTAACGACGCACACACACACACTGGTAAAGAAGATTAAGGACGCAAAGCAGCTGAGCAGTCACCGAGGCTTGACTTTGCTTAGTCAACAAAGTGTTCGAGTTGAAGAGACAAAGTGTCCTTTTGTCATATGGTTTTTTTTTCTTCACAATTTGGACTCCCTGCAATCTTTTATTAAATTTGATAAAAAAAACATACTTCTGATGATTTTATAAACATGTTCTAAAGGTTTATCTCAAGGATTACTAAACACCTTCCAATGATTTTGTATGACATTAAATTGATTTTTTTTGTCCGGATTTTTATTTTTCGATATACGACAAATTTGAGACAACAGTCAACACTGTTCCAAGAAATTCTGTATCACGGCGACTTAGTAACGAGACCAGGGACAAGCAAAACGGGCAATCAGTTGACGATGATACCAGGGATAAAAGTCGAAATCCGGAATCGCAGTCCTTGTCCGTGTGTGTGAGAATGGGACGATTTCTTTTGAAGACCTACATATTTTAAAGCTCATTTTCCCTGGTTCAACCTTCCGAGCTTTTCGAGGAAAAACGGAAGACGTTGCTCGTCTATTTTTGGGACTGATTCAGGAAAAAAGTAGAAAAATTCCAAGAAACCCCCTGGGAGGTGAGCTTGACACCGCAGCAGCTGTTGCGACCTGAACCGTTCGCCCGGTGGCCACACCGGGGAAAATGGTCCGCGAGTTGGTGGACCCCCCGGAAAAAAGGGAACCATTAAATAGCAGTGATGAGGGTAATTTAGAGGGAAAATAGGTTCCGTTTTTTGGGTGGACCACCTCCCGGGGCGGCCCGAGAACCCGAGTGTAGATTGTTCATTTAAATTTATGAGAGCCCTGGAGGGTTGCATGCTCGACTTACCCCCTGGGGGAGATCCGATATCGATTGCTTGAGGGATGTTTTGGGGGAGGGCCAATTTAACAAGATACTTTTCAGAATGAGACGTCTTCCGTGAATGTCGATGCAGAGGAGAATTTTGAAGATTTAATATTCAAACCATAGGATCTTCGATTTATGCTCCGGTAGCTCCAATCCGATGGAATTTATAATTCTAGCTTCTAGTTTCAATCAGGCTTGCTTTCCAATTCAAATGTTTCAAAAGAGTCCTCAAAACAACTGCACTGGATTTCCATTTGCTATCAGCCAAAGCTCGTCTTTGTGTCCCCCATCGATTGATTTACCGAACCGGTATCTAAATAAATAGCAAACGGTTCGTCTGCTGAGACAACAAAGATTGAGATTAATCTGCCATCCTTTTAGCTTAGTTTCCTGTCTGGCTGCGATAAGACTCGCTAGGATATAGGCACAGCAAAAAGATCAACCCCCTGGAGGGAACATATTCTGCACATATTCAATTCCGTAAGTTCTTTCACCTGTTAACAACCGGGGAAAACCGAAATCCCCCATCCAGGAATTTTCTAGTCTCTTTGTACCGCCGTTCATTCTTCGACAAAACTATTTCCGAATTCATCGAAGACAGGAATCACTTTCCCCTCCCTCCCAAAATATCCCACCACAGAAAGCAAAATGGAATAGTTCATCTACTGCCTATAAAAGCTAATATCAATAAAAGTCCTCCCCGCTCACCACCCACAAAGTTCCACCAAAGAGAATCTAAACAAAGGTTCGCTGGAGGTAGGTCCTTCCTCCACCAAAGGTATCAACTGCTGACTGCAGGACACCAACAACAGAGAAATTCAAAGCCAAAGTGAGTAAACAGCAGCTTGTACGAGAGCCAAAGCAAAGAAACCGGTACGTCGTACGGCGCAAAATAAACAAAGCTTCTGGTGCCGGCACCGTGTTGGTCTACGTTTTGGAAAACAGTGGGTAAATTTACGTGGACAAAATTTGTGAAATTCTCAAATTAAAGTTCTTTTGTAGCATTTGCTGGTTGAATTGTGAATTGTGAATTATGGCAATCCTTAAGGTCATGTACCGTAAATCGGGGTGACTTTGAAAGGATTTCAATTTGTTTTTGGAATATTTTTCAACAGGAACGATTTTTCTCAAGATTATTAATTCTAAAACATGTACTGGGGTACGCCACACCAAGTCCATGCACTATTTTGGAAAAAAAAGTTTTTTCGATGGTGTTTAGAAAAATAGTTACGTTAAAAATTCATAGTTTAAATTCCGGTGTGACTTTGATAGTCATAGTGTTTCTTATTTAAATCATATTTAAGATGTCCAAACTTTATTTGTACGCTAAATGTACCATCCCTAAAGTAGCTGATATAGTTTTAAGAAAAAAAAATCATGTTTATATTTAGTTAGCTTTTTTACAAAATACATATAAATTTTAGATAAAATTGCTAAAAAGTCGGAATTTTGCCAGAAATTTGTTAAATCTAGTTTTGTTTATAAAACAATCGATTTAAATTGCATTTCATACTGAATTCGAAGCACGAATCACTAATTTTCACATTTTACATAAAATTTGTTCAACTGAAATTGCCTATAAATTTGGAGAGTTTTTTTAATTGTGTTTCAAAAACACATATTATTTATTATTTAAAAACTTATTTAATCTTCTCCTAGTGGAAAATTGTCCAAAGAATCCGAAAATGCATTCCATTTTCCGATTCAAAATCATGTTCATTGAGAAAAACATGACACTTTGAGAAGTTTAAAATAATGACTTTCATCAGCATTTTTTTCTTAACTATAGTTATCTAACTTTTTAGACTTTTAAAAATTTTATGATAAGTTCTTTTTGAGGTACACTTCTCTACCACGGTCAATATGGTTTTAAACCATTCCGTACGTATTTTAATTGTACTCTTCATTTCGCGGAAAAATCACAAACCTATCAAAGTCACCCCGGCTATCAAAGTCACCCCGTTTTACGGTAACGAAAATCATTGTAATTTCAGATTTTAAGAAAATATACTCCTTGGCCTTCACAAAATTTTACTTTGAATAATAGAAAATTCAGATAATCGAATCACAAAAATGCTGGAAGGTAAAGGTGATGAAATATTGAAAAAAAAATCAAATCAAATGAGGTGGCAGAATTCGAAATTCATTTTTGAAATTATAAATAAAACAAAGTAATAAAACGAAAAATAAAACAAAAACAAAAAAACCAATTTACCAAAGTCCCTTACAATTTTTCAGATAATTGAAACTTCGGATTATCGAGTATGGACTGTATCTTAGTTTAACATAGAAAGATAAAGAAAACTTTTGATACAAATTGTCTGATTAATTTCAATTTTTAACAGGATTTATGACCCCGCCCCATCCTTCTTGTAACAACATTTCCACCCAAAATAAAAAAAAACAATTGAGGGTTCCTCAAACAAGATAAACTTTCATTTGAAGAAAAGGTACTAAAAACTGTAAGAAATTTAATTTTTTTTTTGTAATCCATGTTTTCAATATATTTTACATTTTTACTAAAAGGAAAATGTAATTTTTGCATTTGTTTATTAAAGAATAAAAATAAAATAAATAATAAAAGATTCTTAAAAATATTAATCAAGAAAAGATGGTATTAAATTCATACAAAATTGATGATTTAAATGAGTTTTAAACGAATATATTAAAATGAAACAAAATAAAATAAAAATAAATAAAAGCAAAACTCCAATAATGTGCTTTTTTCATGTTATAAAATGTGGACATTTGGTCTTAACCTTATTTTTTTTAAGTTATGATACACGACTTATATAAGAGGGGGACTGTTACCCATCGGATTTAAAAGATTTCTGGTCCCCCTCCAAGCTGAAATAGTTACAACCAAAAAATTAAACACCAAATTACTCCACCAATAAAAAAATATTAATAAAAATTTAACAAGAATTTTACTTGAACTTAATTTAACCAATTGAGTCAACCAATTCTTCCCCCCCCCCCCCCACCTCCCCCAGGTTTCTATATTGAACGTTGAATTTTCCAATTAAAGTATTCAAATAAAATTTGGCTACCATTTTTCCTCAATGATTTTGTGTATTTTTCAGAAAGAACACTTAGTTGTTTGTTTTTTTTTTTATCAAAAATTATTGCTAAATTTGCATTCTGTATTTTTTTTGTTGGAGAAGAAATTTGGAGGGGGACTAGTCATTTTTTAAATCTTGAGGGTAAACATTTTTAGGTCGGATTGGTTGAAAAGATCAATCTTCTACGTTTGTTAGTTGAAATAATAAGAAAAAAATCGAACATTGAATATTCAAGATTTTTCTCAAAATCAAACTGTTTTGAGTTGTAGGAAAATGGATCACTTTTTTTCATTTTCGTTCGCAAATTTAAACAAAATCAAAAGGCAAAGCAGCAAACCAAGCACAGTCAAAATAGTTTGGAGACTTGTATGGTCAAACTAAATATGCAGAATAACTTCTTTGAGCCAAATAAAAAAAAATTTGACAATTCAATTATTTTGATTTTTTAGATTTGGTAAAAGTTTTCAACATAATTTTGCCTAAGAAATTAAAATCATTTTAACTGTGATTTCTCAAATCCAAATTTATTTGAACCAATTCAATGCACAGTGTTATACATGCCGGCTATTGATAACTAATAAAAGAAATAATAATAAAAACTTTTAAACTAATTGAACAAAAAAAACTTACATAGTGATCTATTGTCCCTCTTCTGTTTCCAAACGGAAACAAGTGGAAGAGGTGGCATTTTCACTCCCCTCCCCCCGAAAAATAAGAAATCGTTGCTTTGTTTTTCGTAGTTTGGGGGGTATTTTGTGGCATCCAAAGTGTGAGCAGAGGAGAGCCAGCTTGGAAACGGTACTTGCAAACGACTTTCAGTGATTAAGGGGAGGGCAGTCCCAAAGAAAGAAGAAGAAAAAAATGGCAATGGTAATAAACATGTGCGATTGCTGGCTGCATTCAATTTGCGGGCTACGAACGAAATTCCAGCCATTTGCCAGAACAGAAACAGCGAGGGCGTTCGTTGGAATTGTTTTGGGTTATCTAGATTTGCACTTTGTTTCGGAAAAGGGGACGCACGGTGCGAGTTCAAGTGACAATTTAGTCTAATGGAGTACTGGGCGTCTCCATGTGGAGCTCGGAGCAATTTCTTTGTGCAACTTACAGTTGAACCCTTGGACGGAAAGAATCAACACAAGGGACAATTTCAGTAATTGCGTTAGAGCTTCATTTTTTGTGCATGTTTCCCGTTGGGCAAACAAGCTGTTCAGTTGAAGTTTACACATGCAGGGCGATATGATGAAAGTTGCACTTGCTGTACTGTGGAACGTAGTGTGGATGTAAACATAAATATAATAATGAACATTAAACTAACTCGCTTCTTGTCTGTTGTATCGGAGAACTTGGCGGGAACAGTGCGGTTCAAGGGTGTTTGAACTTAAAGTAGATTTGAAGATTTGAAGATTTGAAGATTTGAACTTAAAGTAGATTTGAAGATTTGAAGATTTGAAGATTTGAAGATTTGAAGATTTGAAGATTTGAAGATTTGAAGATTTGAAGATTTGAAGATTTGAAGATTTGAAGATTTGAAGATTTGAAGATTTGAAGATTTGAAGATTTGAAGATTTGAAGATTTGAAGATTTGAAGATTTGAAGATTTGAAGATTTGAAGATTTGAAGATTTGAAGATTTGAAGATTTGAAGATTTGAAGATTTGAAGATTTGAAGATTTGAAGATTTGAAGATTTGAAGATTTGAAGATTTGAAGATTTGAAGATTTGAAGATTTGAAGATTTGAAGATTTGAAGATTTGAAGATTTGAAGATTTGAAGATTTGAAGATTTGAAGATTTGAAGATTTGAAGATTTGAAGATTTGAAGATTTGAAGATTTGAAGATTTGAATTGTTATAGTTTGAATACTGTTGAACCAACTTCCACAAAAGTATCAATATTATCACAACCGATAATGTAATACACCTCTTCGAGCCCAGACAAACACTGCTACTACACGATGTATGAGTGTGTTCATACAAACAATCTCCACCGCCATAGATTGCGCTTTTTGTGTAAGTGGAAGAGAATGCCATCCAGCTAGCCGGGCCCAGACAGACAGCAAGTAGACAAACAAACGAAGGCGGTTCTCTGCCCAGCATATGTCGGGCCCCTTGTTTGGCATATGCACACATACTCGTTACACACACGAACTACTGCAGTATGTTTGTATGATTGAAGGAAAGGCAAACAATCGTTGGAGGGAAATTATTTTTTGAGTGTCTTTTAGGACTTTTTTAAAATTATATCAAAACAGCAAAAATTGAAAAAAAACGGTATTTTTCATGAAAAAAAAAATCCAGTTTACCGGAGTTTTTTGTGAATTTCCAGAAATAAGTATCTTTTCAGTTAAGTATTTTTTTTAGAATATTTTATTTGGGATTACAACTCAGAACGCCTGAACAATTTATCCCAGTTATGGACGACGAAATGTCAAATTTGAACCACTCTAAGACACGCCAAAAATGCAAACTGCCATGTCACTAATAAATTATTACTTTTGAAGCGTCGCAATCAGTTATCGGTAGCAAAAGTTAGTTACATAGAAAAACTTCAGTGCAATGTAGAGCGTCCAATTTCCCGTCCCGGGATTTCCCGGAAAAAAATATTCCCGTTTCCCGGGAAATTTGTAAATTTCCCGGGAATTCCCGAAATACAAGCGGAAGTATACATTTTCATACCTTTTTGGCACCAATGTTTTGAAGTCATACAAAAAATAATAATTAGAGAACCTGATTTGATTTGATTCATTTCAGTCTACTGTTCATATTAAACTAATAATCAGCTTGCCTGTAAATTTCATGTCAAGGTTTAATTAAGATAATATTTATTTCTGAAGCATTCACAACTATGGATATTGATTGCTTATATGTTGGGCAACACAAATTACGCTATAATGGAATGAATATTACCTTTTTTTATTTTCGACAACCTATTTTAAAGATTTTTTTTTTGTTATTTCATTTGAAAATAAGATGTTCACCATTTTTGTTTACCTTGACCAAATTTGATTAAAATTGAATTGAATATAAATATAAGATGTTCACCATTTTTGTTTACCTTGACCAAATTGGATTAAACTTGTATTGATATATTTAAATTTTTCCAAAAGGGTTGTTCGAGAAGAGTTTGTTTAAGGGGTTACATACATGTAGAAAATCACAAAATTTCATATTACAGAAAATTTATTAAATCAACTTAAAAGATGATTTTTTATCACTCCTGAAAGTTTCATGATGATATTTCACTATTAAACTGAATAAGAGACGATTTAAGTTCACAAATTTGCCATGCGCAAAGCGAACTGTCAAACTTTGCGAGCGTTTTTCTCTGAACACCGAGTTGATTTACGGGTGCCACGATATCTCGAGATGGGATAGACCAAATTGGCTGAAATTTTGGGTGAAGACTCGCAAGACATATCCCGTGTGCATGACGAAGCCCGATTTTGAAATTTTGCATTTTAAAAAATACAAAAATCAAAAACTTTCGATTTTTTATATGAAAAACATAAAAATATTTTTATCTTTTTTAAAAATAAACTTTTTGAAAATCGGCCTTCGTCATGCACACGGGACCGGTTTAACGAGTCTTCACCAAAATTTTGAGCCGATTTGGTCAAAGCAGTGTTGAAATATCGTGGCACCCGTTTTTTGAAACTGGTAACTTCAAATACCTATATCTCGGCAATGATACAACCAAATGTCCTCAAATTAGTTTTGGTAACAGATGAAAATGTATATTTTAATGTCCTGAAAACAGACTTAAAAAAAGTTTTAGTTTGTGCTCAAACCAACCTCTGACATTTTTACCGATTTACATGTATGTAACCCCTTAAATGTTTTCGAGAAATAACTGTAAGTAACTGTGAAGTAATACATTTTAAATATGAAAATATATCGTTAAATTTCAACCACTTTTACACTATGAAAATCATTTTAATCTAATTAATTCATTAGGCCATATAACCATATAGCTAAAATCATAACCATGAAAAATCATTAAAAACAACTGCGTATGATATAAAATATACCCAAAGAATGCAACCATATTTCAAAAACTCGCTTCAAATATTGTAAAACTTTGAGTTATGATTTCAAAGAGTGTT
The DNA here is from genome assembly GCF_016801865.2 of Culex pipiens pallens. Lineage (NCBI taxonomy): Eukaryota > Metazoa > Arthropoda > Insecta > Diptera > Culicidae > Culex > Culex pipiens. Next base: position 217,919,236 of record NC_068938.1, on the reverse strand, counting down.
TCAAGTTAAATAGCGCTAGAAATTAGATTTTAAGGGCAAATTCAATGATTATCTATTTATTCACAAGTTGAAAATACTTGTTCTGAAATAAGTAATTTGCCATGAAAATCATTATTTCTGCATGATTTTTTCCAGTTCAACTTTATGGTCACTGAAACAAATTTAAAAGCAATTTTGTTGTTGTGGAGCATACATTTTCACTGTCCAAACACTTTGATTAAAAAAATACTTCTCAACAAAAATAACTAATCATTTTTTTATGTGGTACAATTTGAAAGACAGCATAAAAAAATTCGAAAATTTATAATATTTTCTCAAAGTTGCATGATTTTTAACAAGCTTTCAAGCCATTAATTGATCCTCACACTCATTTTGACCATTAAAGTTGCTGTTCTATACAATTATGTTGCAAAATATTAATCAGAAACAGGATCAGAATAATTTTTGTTAAATTTCAAATTTCCCGGGAATTCCCGGGATTTCCCGGGAAATTTGTTGAAAATTTCCCGTTTCCCGGGAATTTTGTAACCCCGGTAAATAGGACGCTCTAGTGCAATGCAATACAGAATTCTAGAAGATTACGTACTTAGGAGTCCTGACCCAGGAGTGAAATATACGAATTAACATCTTTCTTAACTATATTGTAAATCTACCGTTTATACCCATCGCCAGTAGCATTTTAGCACCGTGAATTTGGTTCCACTGTCTGTAGTTGAGTATTCAGAAGATCTCAAAAGCAGTACAGTGAAATCTCGTAAAGAACTGTTTAATTCCAAATGTTGTATTAATTTTAGTATACTTTCAAAATTTAAAAAAAAAATCTTGGACGAAAAGATATTTCCAAAAAATATTTCAAATTATGACAAAACTGAGAATCTGCCTCAAAGCATATGCAGCTGGCCATTCCAACTTTGGCCACTTGGAACATCCCCCTCTCCACTCCAGGGATAGATTAAAATCGTAAATTAAAGGATATGCTTCGGGGAAAGAGACACACTCTCACACACACAGAGAAAGAGAGAACCCAGGCTAGCCAAATTGCACACGATGATAATTAAGTGTTTCGCACACAGCCACCACCACCACCACACTTTTGGTCTGCGTTTTGGGGTGCAGCAAAGCAAAGAATGAGCTGCTGCCCCTGCAGCAGGATCCAACGGAATACGGAAGATTTCGCCCAAGATCCGGAGAATTATTGCAACTGCAGCAGTAATGGTTTCGGGCCAATTAATTTGCAGCTCTCGAGAGCTGTTAATGTCCGGAGCGTTTTGGAATTAAGCATGTGACTGGTTGCTAACTGCGGGCAGTTTTGAGGAAAGTTCTTGAGGTGGATAACCTTAAATTACTTATGTTTAAAATTTTCGTGATGCATTATAAGTATAGTTCAATACATTATTTTTTAGCTAATTACTTTTTTAGTAAAAAAAAATGGTTTTCAGTATTTACTGTCCTTATTTAAATTGAATATCAAAGTTCCATCAGTGAAACTCTTCTTGACTTTCAATTAGTCTTTATCACTCAAAAAAGTTGGATATAGTTTTCTCTTATATTATTCAGGCTATAGTATCGTTCGATACACAAAATAACACAAAAATGATATTACAAATAATAATTATTTTTTTAAGTTTTTGATCACATTATTCAATTTAAAACAATCCACTATAAATTTTAAAACGATTCAAAACAAACAAAAAAGCTTGCTCATTGCAAAACTTTCCCGCACGGCAAACTTTCGCATCCTTCATCTTTCTCCAACCAGCATAAATTTCGTCGGATGAAGTGGTTCCACTATAATTAGTTCATTTTGCCAAAAACAGACCAACCGACGGCACCCACCACGGACTTGCTGCACTTTTCGGGGCAAACAGGGCCAAGCCATTGGCGCATTGGCTAAGGGTGAGCTATATAATAAATTTAAAGTCAATATTTGCAGATGAGATTGCGCATCCCTCCCGCTAGAGAAGGCACCAGTTTCGAGTGTCCCTTCCAGTGCTGGCGGAGGAGGGATGTTGCGTTCCGAGTGATATGCTTTTAGTTGATGAAAAGCAATCTTGCTTGGCTGCTCGGGAAATTGAGTTTCTGGACGAGGTTTGTGGCCTGACCTGGTTCTAATCACGAGAAAGTGGACTTCGTTGCTCGTTTGCTATTAATTTAGTAATGTTTCGTGAAATCTCTGTACCATGTTTGAACTTGCAGCAAACAATTCAAACGACAAAAAAGAACCAGGTAAAAGCAAAGCTTTCCCCTTTTTTCTTCCAGCACAAAAACCAGTAGAACGATATTAAAAGTGTTTGTTTATTTGCTCAGTAGTGGCAAACAAAGCGACGACCAGAAAACTGAAAGAAATAATCCCATACTCTTTTTTTTTGTTTTTAACCAGCCCAATGTTGAAAGCATGGCAAAAGTAAACAGTTCCACTTCCAGCAAAGGAGCCATGAAAGAAAAAAATGCCACGACAGAGAGTTTTCCACCACGCACACAGCACAGCATTGCTCGACCAAAGTCGAAAATCCTAAAGAATCACACAACCACCCCCACACACGCACCTACACAATGTGTACCCAAGTGAGTGTGCTTAAACATGTGGGCAGGTAAACAGAGGCATTTCTTTGCGTTTGAAGGTTTTTTTGTGGGAGGAATAGTTAATTTGTTGAGTTTTACTTTTAGTTTTCGGTTTCGTTCAAAAGTTCATTTTTAAATCATGACAAAATTCATAAGCGAGTATTTAATATAAATTATACAGTCTTCATTTCAACTCTAAATTTTGAACGTGATGACTGCCCAATACCTTTAATAATCATAAGTCAATTGTTGTCAATAGGACGATGATGCATCATAAAATTGGATAAATTATATAACATAATTGTTTAGAAACAAATCTTTCAAGTTATTTCATAATCTTTAAGAATGATTAAACCTGCACAAGCTAATTAATTTAGTATAGATATAAGACTAATTCTCAACATATTTGCAAATGGACTTATTATGGTATGTTATTATTTGTATGAAACTTTTTCCATCGATTTTTCATGTCCAAAGAAGACATCTCTCATCGTTAGTTTCTTCATAAAAACTCCATACAAGTTTGGGGGCTATCCATAGAAAAGAACTATTAAAAATTCTAAAATGGACTTTCTGATCGATTTGGTGTCTTCGGCAAAGTTGTAGGTGTGGATTTCTCTACGAAATCAGCCAATTTCGTGCATTTTAACTTTTTTGTATTTTTTTTATTTGGCTCAAATATTTTGGTTACCTTTCCTATGACCAAATAGGCCATTTTATGTCATCGAGAATCCATACAATTTTGGCAGAATATAAAAATGGAAATCTGCATCTTTGGGTGTTATTTTCTGATCGGTGTGGTGTCTTCGGCAAAGTTGAAGGTATTGATGAGGACTATTTAGAAAATATAGTACACGGAAAAAAATCTGTCGAATTTTTTATAAACTTTTTTTCTCTTAAAAAGACAATTTCCCAAAATCCATTTTTTTTTTGTTTTTTGTAATTCTTTCATGTGTTTGAGGGAGTTTTTTTATGAATTCTGGACAAAAATTTTGCTGCCAGGTTATGATGTTTTGAAAAAAAAGTGGTTTTTTGGAAAAAATATAAATTTTACTCGAAAAAGAAATTTCGACTTTATTTCAGTAAAATGAGTTTGCATTTCAAATTAATGATTTTTTTAAGTTTTTTTTTTGCATACATTATTTTGCATCACAATTCCCCCCAAGAATGGTAAAAATACCTGGATATCCCTCCAGGGGTGAATTCCTCACCGGTTTTGAAACACTTTTCCAATTAGTGTCCATAATTGTCCTTTTTTGAAAATATTTGATTCAAAAAGTTTAGAAAATATCAAAAAAAAATTGTCAAAGAGACATTCAATATTAAGCCTCTGCCTTTATTTTCATTGTTAAAAAATGAGACAATTGTGAAGTTTTCTGATCTTTTAAAAAAAATTAGCCGAATCAACTATAACATTTTGTTTGAAATGTTAGTCTTGATTCCAAAAGTTTCTGAGATATTAGTACTAGAAAATAAAAAAAACTGTTAGAATGAGACTCAGAAATTTCAATTTTTTATTTTTGATGTATTTCAGCAACCAGAGGCTCAATCTTCAACATCTCTTAGGCAATTTTATTGGAAATTTTGTCAGCTTTTCGAACAAATCTGGATTTTTGTTTAAATCGATAAACTGGGATTTTCAGTTAAAATTTAACTTTTGGTGGCTATTTGTTGGAAACGATGCACTTCATCGAAAAATCTGCAAAAAATTTTCAATTGCAAATTTGATTTTTATAAACAACTGAAATAAAAAAATCAAGTGAAATTTGGAATTGAAAAACATTATTTTTTTTGCAAAAGTCATAACTGGGCGGCAAATTTGCTGCCACGCTTTTCTGTCGCTCAAAAGTTACTGTTTTTTGTCCCCAAAAACGTATCAAAAAATTCAAACATAAAATATAAAAAAAATTGGAAATTGAATTTTTGTGAAAAAAAATAATATTACAAACCGACAAAAAAAATTCCGTTCAACATTTTTTTTTTTTTCAAATGGTCCTCATCAATATCAACAACTTTGCCGAATACATTAAATCGATCAGAAAATTCCTCAAAACATACAGATTATCGGACATTTACGTACCATTTTTGTATGGATAGTAGGGTGACTATAGAAAAATCGATATCAGGAATGCAAAAAATTGGCCGATTGCTTACAGATTTGCTAACTTATGTTTCCATATTTCGTGAAAATTTTGATCCATAGAGAAAAAATATTTTCATGATTTTCAAATAAGCCTCTACAGTTCAACATTTGAACACCCACTTGTTTTTGAAAAATCATTTATTTTTTTAAACTTTTTTCAAAAAACAGAAACACTGCCATATGTTTTTTTTTTAATTTTATTTACGACATTTTTCAACGTTTCAAAAAAAAAGATTTTTGAAAAAAAAATGGCAACACTTCCTAATGAATTTTAACCAACTAAGGCTTAGCAACATGCAATTTTAATTATTACTTTCAATATTTTAAAAACCTTTTTGTATGATTCAATGTTACAAGATATTGTTTTGGCTATGGATAATGTACACACAAAGTTTCATCCAAATAAAAAATAATAATCCAGCCCAAAGTCCCAGAAAATTACTCTATTATACTTTGGGAAATCCGAATTGTATGACACTATGCAAATTACCTCCATTTAAAATCAGAAGTGTATGAAAACTATTTAAAAAAATATATATTTTTAGTGACATCCAGTAGATTCCCGCGTAAAAACACTGTAACTGTCACCAATGAATTCCAATTCTCCTCAAGTGCAACACACAAGCTCGTGCAAAAAATTCCCGTCACTTTTCCGGATCCCTTCTCTGACAGCAAAAAAAAATGGAGAAAAAAGCTCAAAGCGAAGGTTCAACAATTTTCCAAAGTGAATTGATGCTTATCGATTTGTATAATGAAAATCTTGACCCCACTTCACTGTGGCAGTGCCGGGGTGGCATCATCGTTATCTTTCATCCGCTCGTTTCATTTCGGTCAAAGAAAATGGGTGAATCTCACTTTTGCTGGCAAGTAGGGCCAACTCGTGGAAGGTCAACCGTGAGCTCCTGAATATCTGCAGTCGAGTAATTTTTCCTTTTGTTTTTTTTTTCTCTGCAACTCTTGAGGTTTTCCACGGAATGCCTCCGGAAAATCCACCACCTTCAAGGGGGGTGGCTGCCAAGTGAGTGATATTGTTTTCTTAGTCCCATTTTTCTTGGACCGGAACGGAATCTCGGCATCTCAGAATGTCGCACACAAAAAAGAATCTCACTCTTCTCTGAAGAGGACGGGAGTCCTTTTTCCGGAAGGAGTCTAGGACACATAATTAAAAAATTTCCGGCTTCTTGAAAATGCAGACAGCGAACGTCGCGGTGTGGTCCTCTTGCATTTTTATGGTGCGGTCGTCCTTCAGAGAAAATGAACCCGGGAAAAGAGTAAAGGAAAGCGGCACAAGTTCAGAGGTGAATTGCTGCTGCTGCTTGGAATGCTGGACGCGGATGGGAAAGATTTGTGCACTCATTAAGAATTGCAATGAGAAATGAAAATGTTTTCCTTTGAGAAGCGCTCTTTTGTGGTGGGACTTTCTTGGAAAGAGAAGGGAAATTTACGAGAAATTCATGAGAGAAATTTTCCCCGGAAAGTGAGTTGTAATGGTTTCAATTTGTGGTTACATGTTTTTTTTTGAAAATACTTTTCCAAGCGTCATTTGGGAAATCACAAACATAAAATCGTTCTGTTTTCTTAGAATCCCTCTTTCCCAATTCAGTCGCCAAAAGACTATTTGTTGACCATGCCTAAAATCAGCACTTTTGTATATTTTGGCACGTGCACTACATAGGGTGGATGTGTATGTTTTCGGTATGGTCGAGAAAACATGCTGAACAAACAAACCAACCGATTGCTTCTGCTAACACCAACGGTGCACAGTGGCACAACGAGGGTAATTTTGGTCATAATATTTTTATTTTTTCGACTGCAAAACCTGAATAGTAAAGTTTTTTTAAAACCGATAGATAAAAATTGTTAAGTCATCTAGAAAAAAAGAAAATTTCACCCACCATCCCTTGATTCCTTAAGTATTGCCGGCCTCCAAAAAGTGATAAGAATCACGAAGAAAAGAAGAGTTCTGTATGTTGAAGTATACGTGGGTGGGTGTGTGTTTGTTTTTGCATGTGTGAATATTTGTCTGTTTGCTGCGCCAACAAGAAATCTCGGCCACGTGTGTTTTGGCAGCCACCACCTACGGACTCATTTTGCCATTTTGGGCTTATCTTTGAATAAATCAAGCATCTTGGCATCGAGTTTTGTGCCCACAGCAAAATTAATAATATCTTGATTGCCGTTGGCTTATCTTAAAAATTATAAAATTATCCTCTTCAATCCTGGTTGAAAAATCTTTATTCCAACACAAAACATAATAATCCCAACGAAAAAAAATGCGTCAAAAAGTTACGGCAACATCACGCAACGATGTTTTCCACTCCCCGAAGGTTTTCCCCGAAAACTTGAAGTGTACACCACCAGCCCAGCCGAAAATGTTAAAGTGTCGAAAATGATGTTTGATGGCTGCCGTGGTCTTGCTCTTGGATTTGTTTTTTTTTTCTTTACTGTTTTCTCCTCCACGACTCGACTTGACGCAGACATTGTGTGGGTTGTATGGGATACATGTGATAGAAGTATGACAGACTAACTTTGGCCGGATTTAGGTTGTTTGTGGAAACTTTGAGACTGCCGCTCCAGTGGGGTTTATGCTTCACGTGTTTTATACTGCAGAGATATAAAAATATGATGGTATATTTTGGAGATTGAAAAAAAATATTCAAAAAAAAACAAATCATATTTAAGAAACTTAATATAATATAAACCAAACCAATTCATTTTTTTTAACTTTTATTACTATCCATTTGATTTCATAATTTGTTCAATTATATGATAATTTCCTCAAAAATTTAAAAATACTCAGCACAAGATGGGAAAAAAAGATTTTTTGGGTTCATAAAAAATTATTTATAAACTTTATCGAATCTATTGATGACATTTGATGTAAGTTTAATAGTTAATAAATGACTGTAAAAAATTAAGCTTGATAGCTACTATTAATAAATCTTTGTTGTCCATCATGCTCTGTCAGAATTTGCCTCCCCATAGCAATTCCAAATGACAGAAATAAATTATGGTTTTTTCGGCCGATAAATAATACCTCATATTAAGGCAACAAGTGAAAATGAATGGTTCTATGAAAAAACGAGCCTCCGAAATTTTAGCTGAAATTGAAACCGAATCAACTTGAATTTTATTCTAAACTTTCAAATCTGCAAAAAAATTTTAAAAATGAACAAATTGCTTTAAAGATGATAAACAATGCTTTAAATTTCAATCAATTTTTCCTTGTTACATTGAATCTTTAAGACTAATTTGAATTTCATGTATTGTAATTGTCCCTCAGCCGTTATCAAAGTCAAATGGAGGAGAATAAAAATAAAAAAATCAAAATTAAAAAAAAATTAAAAGAAAAATCAAATTTAAATAATAATTTTCACCAAATTCACTAAACATTTTAACAACTGCTTCACAAATTTTAAGAGTTGCGAATTTGCAAAATATCAATGCACTTATGAAAGTGTTATTTTTCTCAAGGTTCACAAATGTCTCCTATTTGTGGTCTCAAAATGTAAAATCTGTTAAAAGCTTTAAAGTGGTCATTGGAAATGATAACTACAAATATAAACGTTTGAAAAAAAGTTAATAATTAGTTGTACAAGTTTTTTCAATTCAATTTCTATTTTTTAGAACTGTTTTTTACCCCCTGGTTTTTTGGAAAAAATAATTATAATTTGCATATTTTGAAAATTTTAATATTTTCGAAAAAAATACGGTATTTTGTGAACATTTTTATTTTATTAAAAAAAAACTTTATAATAGTGGAAAAACATACAACATTTCGCTTCGTTTGATACCCATAAAGCAAAATTTGAAAAAAATCGAAGGAATACGGTAATTTGTAAAAAAAATAGTATTGAGCAGTTCTCTAGGATTTCGGTCATTCGATTTTTTTTGTATATTTTAATCCGAGTGAAACTTTTCTGGTGAAAATTTTAAAAATATTATTTTTGAAAAGATCGGAAAATTTCACAAATGTTTTTTTATATATTAACATTGAAAATCGGACCCTTAGTTGCTGAGATATCGACATTAAAAAATGGTGGGCTGTTTGGGTAAGACTTAGAAAACATAAATTTTCCTGTTTTTCAACCTTTGCATTGCAATATCTCAGCAACTAAAGGTCGTATCAACAAAGTCCGAAGAGGCAAAATATAAAGAATTTTCTCAGCCTTTCATAAATATTTTTTACAAAAGTGTGCAAACATGTGCACCAATTTAAAAAAATAAAAAACTGCGACTATTTTAAAAAAAGTCACCTAAATATGGATTTAACTTGAAAACGGTGCACTTTATCAAAATTTCACTAAAGTACTTTTTGATTGCAAATTTAATTTTACATCAAAAAATGAAGTTAAAAAATGCGACCAAAACTTCGATTTTTCGAAAAAAATAGTATTGATTAAAAAATTCATAACTCGCTCAAAGATTTTTTGCACAACCTGGAAATTTCGGAAAAGTTGGCATTTTATGTCCTCTAAAACATATCAAAAAATAAAAAAAAATTAAAAATAGTGTTTTTTGCAAATCAAGTTTTAGTGATAAAGAGTTAAATAAAAAAATCACCAATTTTTTTTTACCGTGTATCATTTTTTTCCAGTGTAGTCCGTATCCATACCTACAACTTTGCCGAAGACACCAAATCATTAAAAAAAAATCCTTCAAAAGATACAGATTTTTGAATTTTCATACATCATTTTTGTATGGACAGCTGCCAAATTTGTATGGAAAATTATATGGACAAACTAATGATGCAAAATGGCTTCTTTGGGCATACCGAAGGCACCAAAAAAGTTTCAGTCGGATTAAAAAATACAAAAATTAAAATTCTTAAAAATAGACCGATTTCGTAGAGAACTGCTTTATTTTAGAAAATTTGAGTACTTTCGAAACAATACGGTATTTTGTGAAAATTATAGTATTTTAAAAAAAAACTCTAATGAAGTGAAAAATCATACCAAAGTTTGCTTCGTTTGTTACCCATATTGCAAATTATGAAAATTTGAGTATTTTAATAAAATACGGTATTTTGTGAAAAATTTAGTATTTAGCATACAAAATTTCACTCCGTTTGATTCCCATGTTGCAAATTATTAAAATTTGAGTACTTTCGAAAAGTACGGTATTTTGTGAATAATTTTGATTTTTTTCTGTCTGAGTCTATTGTAGGATTGAATAATTTTGATAGAAAGATTGAAAAATTTGATTAAAACATACTTTTTTTAAAGTTTTGCTTATCAAAGGTAAAAGAAATGTAAAACATTTTGAAACACGACATGTAATAAGGCTTATTAACAAATTATTAAAATTTACTTGAGCCATGCGCCTCCTTCCACGGTTTTTAAAATGAGAAAACATTTTTTTTCTGAAAAACCCAATTTTCACCGATAGAATATTTTTAGTCGAACATATTCTTAATCAGGAAGGTAAAACACAACATTCTACGTATTAATCTCCCATGGGTGTTCTCGATTTATAATATTTTGCTTCCTCCATACCGTGAGTCAGTCTTGTAACAAACAAACAAATCTCTTGTTTTGTTTCAAAAGCTCACATTTGTTTCAAATCAAAAGTTTATGTCGCCCCCCTTGAAAATGTGCTCGTTAACCAGGGGGCAAAAGATTTTTGCTTAGCTTTCAAAATTCAATGGAAAAAAGTCTAATCAACTGAAAACAACCTAAAATGTATTTTTCTACGTTGATAAATATTTAGAATTTGATAAAACTCAAATGTACAGTAACGCAAAAAGTTTTTTTTTCGCTTTTTTTATTGTTTTTGTCAATACTTCGATATTTTTTTAAATTAATGATAGCAAAACAACTGAATGACAAACACAATAATCGTTTGATTGAAAAAATTAAACCAGTACAATGCATCAGATTTTTCTTGGAAAGGCTTTGAAATCTTCTATCATTTCAAATATTTCTTGGTATCTTTTCAAGTACAATAATCAATCTCAATTTTTTAGTTTCATTTCAAAATCGATCACCCATAAATCATCAAACACTTCCCACGTTCCGCTCCTCGAACCTTCCTTTCTCCTTGTCCCATTTTCCAATCGAACACGAGCGCTTTCCTCGCAATCACCGATAATGGATGGTATTTAATTTTGCGAGCAAATGTTTCCTGCACGCGCAAAATAAATGTCTGCTTCCGGCCCGGAATCGCGAGCGCGAATCTCACTTTTCAGCTTTTTCACTCGCTCCTCGTGAGATCCTCGTGATTTCGCGTGCCCGGACATAATCGAGCTATTTTAACTCGACTATAAATCATGGAAAGTGCTTTATGGCACTATTTTTTTTTTTTTGCTTTTTTTCTGGTATGAAGTTGTCTATAGAGAAAGCTTTTTCTGTAGGCAAAATTGTCGTGAGTCTATTTTTTCCTCGAGCTCACAACTTTCTGGAGGAAACATTCTGCGCACAGAGAGAAACAAACCACTTTCCGTCGAAATCATTATCATTTACTGGAAATGGCATTTTCGGTCAACTTTTTGCTGGTCCCAAACCGCCACCAAGCCGTGAATCGAATCATTTCCTGAAAGCTCACTTTCCCTCTCCTTCCGGGAAAAATCTCCGCCTCAACAAGCTGCGGAAAAACTTAAACAATAAAGCAAAATCAGACTTCTTGGTCGGTGGTTGTCCCAAGCAGACTTCGACGAAGTCAGACTTTGGCGAGGACACACAACGCAAAGCTTTTTGCTCAAGTCGCACCGTAATAGTTATTTGCTCGGATTTGGTACGTCGACGACGACGAAGACGGTGGGAAAGCCGGCTGAAGGTCAAATAGAGCGTGACTGGCATGAGTAAGGATTTTCTTTCCCGCTGGACAGATTCGATCATTTGCTTGGCTCGTGTAAGAATCGATCATTAATAATATCAATGATGTAAGGGGGTATGGTTGAGGATATTTTTTAAGCAAAAATAATGCACCGAAATATAACAAGTTTGCCGTGACAGCGATCCTAGTTTGTCAATATCACATATCTTTTCATAGAACATTGCAAATATTTTTTCAATGTTTATGTCCCATTGACTTAAGAATTTAGACAAATAAAATAAGATTTTGATTTTTCAAACCAGAAATATAAAATAAAAAAAATCGTCGCGTTGATTTCCTTTAGATTTTTAATCTCTAAAACTTAATCCTGAATTGCCACGTTCAAAAAACTGATTTTTGAAGGTTTGCTCAGATGCTTTCTATAAATTTGGTCGTAGAAGGCGTAGATTACGAGATAAAATTTGGGTGTCTTGGACAAAGTTGCTTGGATTAGCTAGTCCAACAACTTTCTAGAAGACAAAACAAATCCCAAAAATATTCCTGAAAAGTTAGGTTTTCAACATCACCATAATCGTTATTTTCAACCAATCCAAAAGTTGCCCCTTTTCATTTAAAACAACTCTTCTTAAGACACCAAAGCTTCAAAACTTCACCATTTTTCGGAAAATACATTTTCCGCTTAATTTTGCGATCTGGACCACTGTGCATTGTCCATAGATTTCGAATATCTGATAAAGCCATTTGCATAATTATTTTCATTAGATTTTATCTTCTTACAAACTTGAGAGCTGTCCATGCAAAATTGCAAAGAAATCGATGAAAAACTCTTATCTAAAGAATGGATTAAAAAAGTGTGTGTGTGTGTTTTTTTTTCAAATTTAAAAAGAGTCTGGTTTTGATCATCCCTTGAAAATATATTTTGATATTTCAAGAGGGTAAAAACATATAATAAATCACTTTTCAAAAGATAGTGATGATTTCCAAATTCTGATACTTTTTCAAAAGAACAGGAGAATTTCACAAAGGCTTCGTGTATATAAATTAAAAATCGAATTCATAAATTTCAAGATATCGTCGATTGAAAATTAAGGGTTATTGAATAGCACTTAGAAATATGCATTTTTCTAATTTTCAATTATTGAATGCAGCAATTAATGAGTATGGCAACTAATTTAAAAATAAAAAAAAAATTCTATAAATGGTTACAACCAGGGCTAGTTATTTCTCACGGAAAAAAATCACGGCATGCCAGTGTTTTAAAATACTGGAATTTCACGGCAATTCAATTCACGGTATTCAAAAATCTGTTTAAAATTAACGCAAAAATGTGTTGTCAAAGAACAACTCTGACAGAAAAGTTACCGAAAAAGTTTACAGAGGTTAGCATTAGTTCAAGATACAAAATGTAACCCAAGGACATAAAATATTAATTGAAAACAGAAATAAAAAATATTTGAACTCATTTTGTATTTTGCAGAATTTACGATTCATCAATCCAAATTGTACTGAGATTTACGAAATTTAACGTGCTAAAAAATCGCAAATAAGAAGCATATCTAAACGACATATTCACAAGAAAAAACAAAACTTAAGAGACTTTGTAATGTTACAAAAAATTTAAGTTACATTTAAATTTTTTGCAGTTTTTTTGTTATTAAAAAATTCCAAAAATTTAAAACATGGCAAAATGGTTTAAATATTTTCTTTGAACATGTATTGTATTTTTAACCAAATTGAACTTAAAAAATTCTTTACAGCCAAACTTTTTTATTTTCAATTTGTTCATTTGTTTGTAAATTTAACAGAGTCTGCTTTGCAATTTTTTTCATTAAAGTTTTGAAAAACGTTCTGTATTTTTTTCGGTTATTTATTGTTCTAAAAAGAAGAAAAAGTTTCTATTATAACATGCTTTAAACATCACATTGTATTACCCAGGGCTGTGGAGTCGGAGTTGGAGTCGGAGCCGGAGTCGGTGGAGTCGGGTCTTTTTGCGGACCTGGAGTCGGAGTCGGAGTCGGAGTCGTCAAAGCTCGAACAGCTGGAGTCGGAGTCGGAGCCGGAGTCGGCTAAATTTTATGAGCTGGAGTCGGAGTCGGAGTCGGAGCCGAAAATTTCTGATAACCCGGAGTCGGAGTCGGAGTCGGAGTCATCTTAAATGCAAAAAAAAAATCTTGTTGTTCAGTATTTGCTATAAAACAGCTTAATTACAAAACTTCTTATATTTTTAACTGTCTTTTTAAGTCGTATGCACTGAATTGCCTTTTTAAAAAAAAAGATTTATCAGATGCCATTATGTTTTTGAAGCTTTTTATTGTGATTGGAAAACTCTTATTGTGTTATTTTACTAAATGATAACCTGTTTTTTCCCTCTTACCCAAGTATTTAGTATTATAACTTTTTGCAGTCATAAATATTTAATTGATTCTTGACTGCATCCCTTTCAATTCAAATTTGACCAAATTTAATCTAGTTCTCTCTGGAAAAAGTACACACACAGTCATCTTTTACCCTGATAGCGAATGTCTTGGAGGTTTTAAGTAAATCATTTTTCAGGGAAAAAATACGAGGTACAAAAAAGATTTAAAATAATAATTGCTGTTTTTGGAAATCGGAAAAAGTCACTGGCAGTATAACTCTTCCAACAAATATTCAATCGTTATAACAATCTATTTCTAAGAAATCAACATATGCATTTTGTTAAGTACAAAAAAATCAAAGTGTTGCATTTAAAATAATTGAAACTGACAAAAATTATCAATACAGTTGCAATTTATTTTTAAATAATCATTGAATATGTCAAATATATCGATTAACTTAATGTTTACTATTTCTCTACTAAAATCTGAGAATGTTGATCCTTGACAAACTATTTTGATATCGTTGCAAAAAATCGTTGAACAAATCTCAAGATTTCAGTACCAAAAAGTACACAAAATTAAAATATTATTCAACCGGTAATAATTTTCTCATATTGTATGTTCCACGCCAATATTTCGGAAGGTGATTATCATTGCAAATCAATGTAACTTCATGATTCGAATTCCCGGACGCTTCGAAACCCGGACACTTCATCTTGTTTTATCAATTATTTGGATATAAGTTCGCATTATGAATGTCAAAACTGTGTTATTTGATGAATTCCAACATCAACTTTCATTTAAAGTTTGTTTGAATGCTGTAGTTAATGCCAAAACAATTAAATACAATAAAATTATAAGTTTACCAAAAATGCGAAACATTTCACGTGAAATATTTCATAGGCGTTCGAATCACCGGGAAGGCAAAGCAGAAATTTATGGTTTCGATTTCCTTAAATTCTAGCAAATTTTTATATAAACTATCGATTGTTTTGATGTTAACAGCTTATTTGAGACCTAAAGAATAACTAACATTTTAGTCCAAATTTGTGCGATTCATAAGTAAAATCGAGTGTCCGGAATTCGAAGCAAAAGTGTCCGGATTTCGAATCAGCTTTTATCCGTGTCCGGGATTCGAAGCACAACAAGTCATTTTAATTTTAAAATTCTGATGAAAAATGGTTAGAAAAGACATATTTTACAAGCATTTTCTTGAAACTGACTGTTTATACTACATCCTGATGATGTTTCTACATTTCCAACTTATTACATGATTTTTTGCCAGCTATAATAAAAATGATATGCTACTAAGTGTCCGGATTTCGAATCATGACGTTACCTAAAAAAGTGTTTTTTGGTAAGATTGCTTAAAGGTCCTTTTAAAATGACCTGGAAAATATTTTACCTGTGGATTTTGGTTTTTATTCAATATTTTTATATTTCTTATATTTTGAAGGAGGCGCCCGATCATTCATAAAGCTTCGTTTTAGGTGAAGATTCAAGAAGTATTGCGCGCCTCCTTCTATGTATATTGAAAATTTTAAAATTAAAATTAATCAATAATTCCCAGGTAAAATATTTTCTAGGTCACGGATATTTGAAAAGGACCCCTTAATTATCTTTTCCACGAAGATATTTTTTAGATACCTTGATTTGCGATCGTAATCTTTAAATAGTATTTTATGCAACAAGTTGCAAAAAGAAGTTGTTTTAAGCACGAGTCGTACATTTATCCAACGAGGTTTACCGAGTTGGACAAATACGAAGAGTGCTGCAAAAAAACAAGTTTTGCAACGTTTTGGAATTTTATGTCATTATTCATGTGTTAAGTAAACTCACCGTTCAAAACAAAAAAATATTGATAAAAGTTGCTTTTCGATACTAGTGCTGAAAAGTTCAACTTTTCAGCACCCATTTAAAGTGGAACTTTTCAGCGCTGGTAGGAAAAAGTAGGCCGTTTCGTTTCTCCAGAAGGACAAGAAAAGTTGACAGTTTCTCAGCGGAATTGCAAAAAAACAGTTTCGTTTAAAATTGTTATTTAAAAAACAAGGTGACTTTGATAGTCAATGTGCTTCTTATAAATGTCAGCTTAAAAGTGTGCAAATTGAATTTATATGTTAAATCGATCATTAAGGCCAGGTTTCTTTGAATGATTCATTGAAAAAAAATGCAGTTTAATATTAAAATTTATATTGCTTATTGCGAGATAAAATCACGTTTCTCCTTCGCTGTGACTGATTGGAGATTATAGCCGCCTTACTTCCGCAGTGTAAAAATCAGCAAATTGAACTGAAATTCTACGTTGATTTGGCTGTCAACTTGATTTGTTTTGAATATTTTCCAAAAAGTCAGCTGAAAACTCAAGGCAACCTTTGACAACAGCCAAAAATTTGTTCCGTAAACTGGGGTCAATCGGGACACATGGGGCGAATTGGGACAGCAGTTTTAACCATGTTGGAGCACAATATTTTGATTTTTCTGGTTGGTTTCGGTTAGAACAGACTCAGGCCAACAAAATGTGTACATCCATTTCCAGATTTAAAAGCTTTAAGCGCTCTAAAAACTGCTGTCCCTATTCACACTGTAGTCCCGATTCACCCCAGATTACGGTTCTGCGGTTGTCATGCGATCATTATCTTGCGGTCGTATCACCGCGCGTGAACTCTAATTATTGACGCCCGCGATAATTAGCTTTTTATAATTTAAATGTAAATAAAACAAACAAGCTAATTTGAGGTTAAGTAAATAAAACCCAATTTAATTACAAAACTGTTCTTCTGAAAATGCCTTCTAAACTGGAGATAGTTTTTGAATTCTGTTTCAACAACGTATAAAACTTGTAACCTAGAAACTTTTTTTCCGTTGATTCTTCCTTGAGAAAAACATAGCACTTAGAGAGTATTTAAATAATCCTATTTATCAATGTTTTCATAATAATAGTTAACAAACTTTTGAAACATTTCAAAATATGTGGAGTCAGAGTCGGAGTCGGAGCCAACAATTTGCAAAAAGCTGGAGTCGGAGTCGGCTAGAGTTGGTAGGCCGGAGTTGGAGTCGGAGTCGGAGTCGATTGGGACTGAAAGCCGGAGCCGGAGTCGGAGTTGGAGTCGTCTTATCTCAGAAAGCCGGAGTCGGAGTCGGAGTCGGAGTCGCTTGAAATATGACCCGACTCCGCAGCCCTGGATTACCCATGGTTTGTGAGACAATCAAAGCTTATTTTGCAGGAAATTTGCAATCAATTGAAAAAAGATAAGAAAAGAGCCAATGTTTCAAAATTTGTAAGCAAGAAGTATTTATTATTGCAGTCATTCCACTTCCAAAAATTTGTTAAATATCGATGAGGCCGTTGCAAATATTTTTCAAATTTTATGTCGCCCCCCCCCCCCCCCCTCCCTTAAAAATTGGTCAGGGGGCAAATTTTTTTTCCAAAAAACTTCAAAATTTCCATGAAAATAGAAGTCTAATCAACTGAAATCAATCTAAAATGCATTTTTCTGCGTTGATATTGATAATCATGTTTAGCATGTTTGGGCTTGTTTAAAAATGTTTTGAATTTTTATGAAATTCCAATGTATAGCACAGCAAAAATTTTATTTTTCGCGCAAAAATAAAATTTTCGTCAATACTTAGATTTTTTGGTAACTTCAAAAAATATTTGCAACGGCCTGAATTTATAAAAGTATTTCATATCCAAAAATATTATGTCTTTTTCCAATCTGTTGTCCGAGAATTCAAAATCTGCCAAATGTCCAGAAGAGTCCTATATGATTAAAATAAATAAAAAAAACGCTATAAAATGTATTTAAGAAATAGTCTGTTCAAAGAATAAATTTTACAGTCAAAACCTCAATTTGAACAAAAGAATATGGAAACAAAATGAACTTACCCACAAAAAAAGAGATTTCACTTTCACCAGTGCGCATCATGACACGTCGAAGCTCTCTAGTCCATCCCATTCAAGCGCAAATCCCGGCCAACAACGAACCGGAAAGCAATGCCCATGAATAGGCCTGTGCCGGCCTTTGTGGAAGGCTCCGACCTTCTCACACGCACTATTCGCTCTGTTTGTTTTCCTTTTTTGCTGCTGCTGCTGCTGCTCCTAAACCCAGCTCTTAGTGGACCAAAAAGCCAAAATTTGTCTGCTCATGTGGTGTTGTGGCCTCTCGAGTGACCACACTGCTGACCGGATTGTGTCACTGTGCCATGACTCCCTTTGCCGACTTTTTTTTTTGCTTGGCCTCCAATTTCTGTTCTTGGAATGTTCGACGAGGACGTCAACTACTAATGGAATATGCGTTACGCCCTGGTTGGGTTGAATAACAGGAGATTTATTGGCAGAAGGACCATCGTCGCAATCGCCACAACATCAGCAAAAAAAAGAACGCCCCTTGTTCACTCGAAACAAGGTCGTCACTGTGGTCGACACAATAAAACAAGATTTTCGGCGAGTTTTTCCATGTGGGATTTCCTTTCCCCCCTCTCCAATTGTGTGTGTGTCACATTGCGACCAAAGAGATTCAGTGACTGTCGAAAAATGCCGCAGAAAAAAAACTTCATGAAATCAGCAAACTTTCAATGTGACCTGGTTAATACCATTACCATGGAGCCTTTGCTTCTTGGGTCTCCCAGGAAGAAGGAGAAATGTTGGTTTTTTGTGTGCCCTCAGAATTTGCCATTCAAACTTGGTTTTGAGGAAAAACAGCCCCGTCGTCACAGTTAAACCACTGCCGGGTGCACAGTGGATCTTTGAAAGGAAACACAAGGATGTCAACAATATTCAAATTCAAAACTGTATGCAATTTCCATTTGAAAAAAAATCCAAATTGTACAATCAGCAAAATTATTAGCAAAGTTATTAGGTAAAATCGTTATCACTCTATTTTTCGTTTAGATTCAAAGGGCCAAAACTTAAAAAAAATATTTTTTACTAAACTAACTGATATCAAAATAAATATGAAATTTCTAAATGCAAAACCACTGTCCACGGCTTCAAACTGATATGATATTCCACAGCCGACACTTCGCGCCACTTCAGCGACCGAATATCTTGTGCGATATTCATGGCCCTTGGCGGAACCAAAAATGAGGAGGAAAATAGCTGTGACACCACACTGGAACTGGAAGTGGAAAGTGAAAGAAATGCTCCCAAAATGGGGAGGAATTGCGGCGGGGTAGGCAAGCAAACTGTCAAAACTTCACCACAAAACGACATCTCAGTATGGTGGTGGCGTGTGGCCTGACACATGAATTCGGAGCTTCCCCCCGAACCCGTCCACGGAGAGCTATCTCTTGAAGCAGTTCTGTGGTGTGCTGTGTGAGTTTGTCTGGGCAAAAGTTACAAAATATTCACGAGACGCGCAAAACCAAAACCCAAGGAAGAGAGGACACACAAAAGTCATAAGGGGATGGAGTTATAGTTGCTGCCCGGGAGGCTCGTGACTGGCATTTGGAAGCACGCTATTTTTATCGCTATCCGGAATGTCCTAAACCCAACTCATCCGACGTAGTGGCAGGTCGGTTCGGAAGAAGTGTATCCACCACCGTATCAACCAAATTCTGCGGTGGCCGATGGTGGCGGGGTTATGTTATGGATGTTGGAGAAGATAGTCGAGAACCTGGAAGATTGATCCAAATTGCTGCCAACACGGAGTGTGGCTTCGGCTTTTCTCCGGGGAGGATAATTTGGAGGGCACGAACTTGGCAGGTTGTGGACTATTGATTTTTGGCAGCAATTGAAAGATAATTTTGTAAAGTGCCTTCTGGCAATTTTGCAACAGGACGAGGTTTGATAACAAATATATAATACGAATGTTTTGCCATCCTTAAGTTGAGTATATAAAGCAGAATTAAAATAGTTTATTTCAGATCTTTCCAAATTCAAAAATTATCTGGTTTTATTCAGTGAAAAGTCAGACATGCAAACTAATTAATCTGTTTAAATTAGCTCAAAAGATTAAAAATCAGTTTCACGTTTATTAAAAAAAAAAACAGAGGTAGGGTAGGGTAGTCATCAATGAGACACTTTTCGTTTTTAACTTTCAACGTTTTTTGTATTTTTTTCATCAGCATGTTTTAATGAGCTTTTTGTTGCATTTTCTTTCATTTAATGTATTCTAACATTGACCAAAATATGAGATCGATCCGACATCTACAGCCAGAGCTATTCAACTGTCTCATTGTAGACGCATTTGGCAGGAACAATGAGACAGGTGGGGAACAATGAGACACTCTACGAAAATCAAGACTTTTCTAGTAAAACGTCATATCTTGTATTGTTCCATTACAGGTGACTTGCCTTGAAAATTTTAAAGCAATTTTGCCAACTTGAAACTTTAATTAACAAAAGTTATACTAAAAAGCATTTAAATTTAGTAAAAACGATTTATTTATACCAAATAACTTTATATTTTTGGTAAAATGAAGTTAAAACTCAATGAATATGCAAAAAATCACTTCAAATTCATGTTTTGAAGGATTTCCATAGATTTTGAAAAGTTTCATGAAGAAAAATCAAAGTGTCTCATTGTTACCCATGGGCTGAAAAGAGTGGGGAACAATGAGACAGCCCTGGATTCTGGGTATATTCTTAATTTTGGTCAAATCTAATGAAAGCAATTGCAGCCCAACTTATGCCCTTTGAAATGACGAAAGAAATTTTGAGAAATATTAGTTTTTGTGTTAATGGCAGCCTCTGAGCAAAAATGTAATTTTCAGGCATAATTTACTTTTACATCCCAAAATCAAACATTTATGAATAACTTCGCAAGGGAGCGTCCATAACCAAAGCCACTATATTGGTAGACATGTATCCAGTAGACACACCTTTCCCCAAAATATGAGCCTGATTGGTTGAAACTACGACTTGTGAGAGCCATTTTATCATTGTTCCCCGTATCTCATTGATGACTACCCTACCCTAAGTCATTTTTACACGTTCAACAACAAAATCAGGCCTGTTTTTAATTTTATTATTTTTTATTTATTTTGTTTTTTCAAAGATATGCCACGTTACCTTGAGACTAATTATCTGCATTCACTTCATTTTGACGAATCCCAGCACCAAAACGAACAAGCTTGATTCTGTTCCTAAGCAAAAATTCCTCATAAATAAAAAAAATAATGTAATCTATATATTGTTGACCCCTCGACAACCGTTAACACCTAAACTACGCAAGCAGGGAAAAATGAGGAACTTGTCGGGAAATTAAACCTTTTTCCTCGAGTTGGGAAATAAGATGATAATCAATAATTACATCCATTTTTGCATGTTTTTGCACCGAAAACACTCCCACCTTCAAAATTTTCCCAAGCAATAAAAAATAATGAACAAAAAATTTGTTTTTATTGTGAAATCGATTTTAAACAATTCAGATTACATTTTATAACGCTTATGTATGCATTTTGAATCAAATTAAGTCTTTTTATTCATTTTTGCAAATTTTGATTTATGGAACCACATATCGGTACAAAACGCAAAAGTTTAGGAACATGTTTTTAATTTATTATAATTTGCATAATTTAATTGATAATTTGCATATTTTCGATGGCAGCATTACCGTCATCTGGGGCGAATCTGGACTACAGTCTGAATAGGGACAGCAGTGTTTAGAGCACATAAAAAATTTAAATTTGAAAATGGATGCAAACATTTTGTTGGTCTGAGTCTGTTCTATACGAAACCTCCCAGAAAAATCAAAATATTATGCTCTAACATTTTTCGAAATGCTGTCCCAATTCGCCCCATGTGTCCCGATTCACCCCAGTTGATGGTACTGTAAAGATGTATGAATAACAAGCCTTACCCGACAAACTTCGTTCTGCCTTTTTTTCGTTTGTTAACGTTTTTAACTTTTTTGCTTATTCAGCCTCCTGTGATTAAAATTTTGATTTTACGTAACTTTTCCCATACAATTTGCCGATGCTCCGGAATAGATTCCAAAGTGGCCAAAGTGTCAATTAGTTAGCATAAGAACCATCCTTGGGCTTATACGAACCCAACGCAACAAAAAGCACCTCGATCCGACGCTCCATATTGAACTGATTCGCGTTCGAACAAAACCGTCGAAATTTTTTATATATAGATTAGTTTGTTTTTTTTTGCATATTTTTTTAAATTTAATTTCTTTCTATTGTTTCATATCAACAATGTCCACCCAAGTAACATTTTTTCCAAGAGTTCTACAAGAGCTCTTCAAGATAGCTACAGCATAGCAGTTTGGACCGCGGTAGGATAAAATTCGCTTCAAAACTTCTTCAGGAGTTTGGAAGAATAATTGAAGAGAGTTTTATCCTACCACGGTCCAAACTGCTATGCTGTAGCTATCTTGAAGAGCTTTTGTAGAACTCCTGGAAAAAATGTTACTTGGGCAAGTAATGTATAATTCAAAATTTACTTCTCCCCAAAAATAAATAAAATCAAAGACAATTTCAAAACAAATTCCAATCTATTGTAAACAATTTTAAAAACATTGTAAAAAGTATATTTTTGCAATTCCGTCGTGAAACTACTTACTTTTCCTGTCATTCTTGAACGACGAAATAGCCTACTTTTCTGTACCAAAAATAACAGAATCGAATAGCAACACTTTTCAAAATAAATGCTGAAAAGTTCTACTTTTCAGCACTGAAATGGGTGCTGAAAAGTTGAACTTTCAGCACTTGTTTCGAAAAGTAACACTTTTCAACATTTTTTTGATTAAAGCGATTTATTGACAAAATACATGAAAATTTAACTTAAAATTCCACTCAATGGGTGTTTTTCGGAATTGCAAAAAATGTTGTATGGAACTCGTTGCAAAACTTGTTTTTTTTCAGCACTCTTCGTATTTATCCAACTCGGTGAACCTCGTTGGATAAATGTACGACTCGTGCTGAAAAAATCCTCTTTTTGCAACTTGTTGCATAAACTACTATTATTCAATTAAAACATTTTTTGATAACTAGCATTTTTTGTTAATAAGTTACATAACCGGAACAATGTATAAAGCTTTTGGTAATCCTTTTTGGAAGTTTTGGAAATAAGGCTTGATATCACAACTTCAGTTAAAACTTTTTTAGAGATAAACGTCGATTGGTACCGTAATTAATATAGGAAAAATTTAAGTTAAATAGTAAAACCAAACTCCAAAAAGAAGGAATTCATCAAAGTTTTACAAAAGTGCATTCAAATTTACATCTTAATTTTTTTTTTGTTGAAAAAATTGATTATTTTATTGAAAACTTTCAAAAATCTTCTTATTTTTATTCATAACTGGATCCAAACAAACGTCGTTAATATACTATAGCTAAAAAATCCCAATTTAAAAAAAAATGGCCTCGGGTTTTTTAAATCGTGCATTAGCATTCAAAATCATATAAAAAGATATGACAATTTTAAATGCATGCACCCACTTTTTATAAAAAGTCATAGTCATAACATACAACTTTGCTAAAGACACCAAATCGAATAGAAAACCTTACGATACGGATTTTTTATAGTTTTCACAGAACTTTCGTATAGACAGCCACCGAATTTATATCAAAGTAATTTTGTAGAACTGCTCAAATTTTATCAAGATTTTCAATCTTATATTTTTAAATTTTTTTTTTTCGAGTTAATTATTTACTTTTTTACTTTTTTATTTTTTTATTTTTTAAATGCGTGAAATTTTGTCCACGCATTTTCCATGTCAAAATAAGCCATTTTGTATAATTTCCAAACAAGGCAATTTTGTATGTATTGTATTTGAAAATCTGTATCTTTAGACTGGACTTTATGATCGATTTGTTGTATTGGTCAAAGTTTCAGGTTATAATTGGGACTTTGCTGAAAAATAAGGAATTGGGAAAAATCGTTTTTCGTATAAGTAATTTTTTATCACTAAAAATTTAATTCTCAAATAACGAATTTTGAGTATGAGTTTAAGGAAAATTGAAGGATGGTGCAAAATCAGATACCGGAGTTATGATCAGGGTTGGTAGGTTGCCAAATAAATCTGGGAATACCAGATTTTTCTAGTGTCAGCTAGATTCTTCTTTCTCTGTACTAGATATTTTTCCATAATAAATAATTTTAGTATCAAGAGTAATTTTTTTAATGGGTTTAAAACACTCATTTATATAAAAAAGAGCAAAAATTTTCACATTATTTTTAACTTTAAAAAAAGAAAACTAGCTCAAACTTACATTGCATAAATTCTGATAACACAAAGATATTTAAAAATTACTAAGGGAAACGATTTTATCAAGTATAGTTATAAATTCAAGAATTCAATTCTGTTTCGATGTATCGTGTATAAATGTCAATCAATTAAAACAAGTTCATTCAATTAAAATGCAACAAATTTTTATTTGAAATTTTAAAGCTTGATTACAGCTTCATGCATCTAAAACCGAGTACAGTATCCCATGAAAAATAAACATTTCTTCCCTAAAAGCTTCGAGTGCCAAGCCACACAGAGCTCAAAAATGTATGCACTAACAGGTTCCCAGAACCCAGTACCAACCAAGTCATGTCCGTACATCACCATCACTGGAACTCGAACAACCCGTACCCAAAAGCATAGAAGCAAAATGACACAGAAATAACAAAAATACTTGCCAACCTGCAAAAAAACCGCCGGCGTCGTTCGTCGACGTTCCTCGACTTTTGCTGCTGCTGCTTCTGCTGCTGCTGCTATCGCACTCTTAACTATGTTCTTCTGCCACGTTCCGGCGAAATCAGCTGGCACGTACCAATCGTAATTTCAGCAGGTTTTGCAAGGAATTTTCCCTTCTATGCCACACACCACCCTAACTTCACTTCACCGTCGTCGAGTTTTTCCTCTTTTCCTAGAAGCGCCCCCACTCACTTTATACCTATTTTTTCACGTCGCCGTCGTAGACGTCCTCGCAGCAGCAGAAAAAGGACACCCTCGAAAAAAAACGGAAATGTTACACCGCTGCCTACACGACCCGTTCTGTACCGCCTTCTGCACGACCTGGTGACACACTCTTTTCGGGGTAATTTTCCCCGAACCACCCCCGAGTACCGGCGAAAAATTATTCACTTGAACTCTGGTGCCCCCCACTGGCGGCTGGCGGCGTGTTTTTCGTATGAATTTTAATTTCCAGCTGCTTTTCAGGTTCTTTTAAAGCACGCGCACTTCCGGTGAAGAATTTCCGCCTTGTGTTTACCTTGGAAGGATTCGCAACACCAGCGGGCGAGCGCGCGTGAAGGGAATAATTTAATTTTCACGGCTTTTCTTGAAGTGTGTAAGGATTCTGTTTTCTTGCCTTTCTTTGAGGTTGCTCGCTTTTCCGCAGTTTTCCCGAGCGAGTCAGCCGGAACAGCGCTTGCACGCTTATCTCGATTTGCTTATTTATTTATTTATATCATTTTGTGTTTGTTTTCATTGGCCTTTGCCCCGAGTTGTTCACACTTTTTCACCCCACCAACTCTGACACAATCCGAAGGGGAAGTGCTTTGCAAGTTGTCCTGACCTTTGGCGCGGAACGTGCCGCACCGAGTTTTATCACGCAAGAATTAATCACGTTTACTGGGTAATTTAATACAATGCCTCAGATGTTTTTCTTTGGAAGAAAACTTCCCAATATTGGGGTTGTAAACCCCAAAAACCCAAAAGTCCTAAAGTCAAGCAAATCTCTCGAACCAGATCTATTGTTCAAGCTCAAAAGCACCCCCGGACGAACTTCTCAGAAGAACAAATCCACATCCCCCAAAACAACCTTAATCTTCATCAATCTCCAATCCATTGAACCTCTTCAAGTCTTCAAACAACCCGAAAAAAAACATCGCCAATCGCCAACCCACGCAAAAGTAGTCGTCGTCGGACAAACGCGCGACAATCCGAATCCTATCTCCCCCAAAGGAAAACGTGTCCAGACGGAACCGAATCTGCGACTAAACTGCTGCTGCTGTGCTGCCGCCGTGGCCAGCAGAATTCCGCGACCGAGCAAATTTTGCCAAATTTGCCTGGGACCCCTTCGACCCTCGTCGCTTTTGCGAATTTTCCCCGGCAAGTCGACCAGCCAGCAGCCCCGGCAGTGCATCGGAGGTTCTGTTTTGGAACCGTCCTGCCGGGAGGATGATGCTCAGTCTCACTCGGCGGGTGCAGTTGCGAAGAGTGGAGAGAGGAACTGGTTCTCGCTCTGATTTGAGGGAGTTTTGGACGTTCTCAGTGACTCTCACTGGGGAAGGCTTTGCTGAGAGACGTGCTCAACCTCGTGTTTTGAAGGTTTCTTTCTCTCAGGTTTGGGGCTGCCACCCACCGCGGGACAGTGTTGCCAGAAGTATCTAAATCAGCTGTTATGATTTTTTGCTTTTGATTTTATTGTTTGAGCTATTGTTGCATCTTATTGAAAAACTGAGGGCATTAACATAACTGCCCAAATTTGTTATATCATGGCATATGCCTGAGATAAAACAATTTCAAGATAAAAAGTTTAAAAATCAGGTGTCAAGATATTTTATCCATGCGTTGACCAAATCAGCAAATATAGGTGGGTAATTCTCCGCCAACTGACACGATATCGGGGGGCGGTTGGTTGGTTGGGCAGTTCGAAAAAAGATGTATGAGCAATTCTCTCAGATTTCGGTCATTTGATTTTTTTTTTTTTTTGTATTTTTTAATCCCACTGAAACTTTTTTGGTGCCTTCGGTATGCCCAAAGAAGCCATTCTGCATCATTAGTTTGTCCATTTTCCATACAAATTTGGCAGCTGTCCATACAAAAATGATGTATAAAAATTCAAAAATCTGTATCTCTTGCAGGAATTTTCAGATCAATTTGGTGTCTTCGGCAAAGTTGTAGGTATGGATAAGGACTACACTGAAAAAAATGATACACGGTAAATTTTTTTTGGTGATTTTTAATTTAACTTTTTGTCACAAAAACTTGATTTGCAAAAAAGCACTATTTTTAAAATTTGTGGCCCTTTTGAAATGTTAGTATTGATTATAATTTTTTGAAAATATTGTTTTCGAAAAGATCGGAAAATTTCACGAATGTTTCATGCTTTAACATTGTAAATCGGACCATTAGTTGCTGAGATATCGACATTAGAAAATGGTGAGTTGTTTAGGTGAGACTTAGAAAACATCAATTTTCCTGTTTTCAAATATTTGCATGGCAATATCTCAGCAACTAAGGGTCTTATCAACACAGTTCAAAAAAGCAAAATATAGAGAATTTTCTCAGTTTTTCAAAAATATTTTTTTCAAAAGAGAGCAAACATGTGCACTAATTTAAAAAAAAAATAAAAAAAACCGCGACTATTTTCTAAAAAGTTACCTAAAAATAGCTATAACTTTGAAACGGTGCACTTTATCAAAATTTCACCTAAGTACATTTTGATTGTAAATTAAATTTTACATCAAAAAATAAAGTTGATTTTTTTTTGCGACCAACATTACATTTTTTTTTTAAATCAGTGTTAATTAAAAAAATCATAACTCGGTCAAAGATTTTTTGCACAACCTGGAAATTTCAAAAAAGTTGGCCTTTGATGTCCCCTAAAACATATCAAAAAATGAAAAAAATTAAAAATAGTGTTTTTCGAAAATCAAGTTTAAGTGACAAAAAGTTAAATTAAAAATCTCCAAATGTTTTTTTATCATGTATCATTTTTTTCAGTGTAGTCCTTATCCATACCTACAACTTTGCCCAAGACACTAAATCGATCGAAAAATTTCTTCAAAAGATACAGATTTTTGAGTTTTCATACATCATTTTTGTATGGACAGCTGCCAAATTTGTATGGAAAATTATATGGACAAACTAATGATGCAAAATGGCTTCTTTGGGCATACCGAAGGCATCAAAAAAGTTTCATACGGATTAAAAAATACAAAAATTAAAATTTAGAAAAAAAAATACCGATTTCGTGGAAAATTGCTCTTTTTTCATTTCGATTTGTAGCCTGAAATGATGAGGGTGTGGAATTTGGAGTCAATTAGACTTTTATGATTCCTCTGATTTGATGGCGCACACAGAATTCGGGTTTTTGTAACTTTGCAGGGTTATTTTTTATCACATTTCGTGATAAGGGTATTCAACGACACACAATTTTGTACAAATTTTCAATTAATCATTTTTTCTGTAGAATACTCAAATTTTCACGAAAACCCGTATTTCTTCAAAAACCTAAAAAAAAGCTAATTTGCTATATGGGTGTTACCCGCAAATTTTGTACAGATATTTTGTAAATCAAATTTTCATATTTTTCATATTTTCACAAAATTCAATATTTTTTAATAATCTATAATATATTTTCACTGCCATCATCAAGGGTGACATTGGGTCTGGGTGTGAGATTGGGTCATACAAATTTCAGCATTTTTGTATGACCCAATCTCATCCCCCAGACCCAATGTCACCCCTGATGACCATACATTAGAAATTCTGAAATATCATAAAAATGCCGTGTAAACTGAATTTTGTAAATATTTTCATTACATTTAAGTTCACACTGTGAAGTACTCATTTTGTTTTGAAAATAACATAATTTTCAATAAAATATTATGTTCGAGTACTTTTTAAAAAATGCTGATTTTTTTTAAAACAAAAAATGAACGATACGCTTAAATTCTAGTTTTACTCCAATTTCAAAATTTTAAAAATCAACTTATTATTTTTGTAAGGAGAGAAGAAGATTTTTTCATTCATTTACTAATTTATTTTTAATTGAGGCCTGAGAGGATTAAATGAAAATCGATACAAAAAATTTAATTGTTTTGTTATTCATATATTCCAAATAATGCAAATCAGAGTTTTTTATATTTTATTTTGTAAAAAATTAAAACTAGATACTCTGGATAAGTAAAAATCACTAAAAAAAATTGAGAAATTTGATACCCATTTTGCAAATTATGAAAATTTTAGTGAAATTATGATATTATCAGAAATTCTTCAAATTGTCAAAAGAAGTCATTTTGCATCATTACAATTTTGTAGGCTGGTCATGAATACAAAATGGGCAAGCGAATATTTGAAAAATGTATCTGGAAAGAGGTTTTTTGATCGATTTGGTGGGACTTTTCAGTAAAATCAGTACATGGAAATGATTCCTTCAGATTTTCCGTTTTTAATTTGTTTCCTAAAACTCAATAAATTTCGAAAAAAAACCTAGAGAATAACTATTTTTTTAAATACGCTTTTTCGTGTAAGTTTTAGTATTTTACTCTGTAAACAAAACTGTAATTTATCCAATAAAAATTTAAAAAAATCCTAAAAATTGCAATATTTTGTTATAGATTTAGAGTATTCACACTTTTGACCTAATAGATTTAAATAAAATCATTTTAATAAGTAACTTGAATAATAACTTAGGCTGGTATTTTTTTTTAAGTTTGGTCCGATCGGTTAACAACGTTGATATAAATTCCAAAGGTTTTAACCAAGTTTTTAAGCATCTAATAAGTTTAAAAATTCAAAATGAAAAAATTAAAAAAAAAATCTCTTATCTCGTTAAAAAAATAATTTTCAAAATCATTAATGTTGCGATCAAATTTATCAGAAAAGCAAAAAAGAATTCTTAAGTCCAAATAGTTCACCCGATCAATGAAAAATTCGGATTAATTTATCATCGAATTCCTTCATTTTCTTGACATTCGCGTCCTACTTCCTACTCCCTGATTCCTGTTTGTGTCATTTTACATGCATTCGAGTTCATCGCTCATCCATTTGAGTTCATTGTAAGTGCTCGTTTGAAAACCTACCAATAAAATCGAGAATAAAATAATCAAAATAAATATTCAACGCCAATTTAAAAAAAAATTAGGCATTTAAAATAAAATTAAAATAAATTAATCTTTCTTCAAATTTTGAATTTTGGTATTTGAGTTTAGAAATAAAGTATATTCATAAATTCATTGATATTTTGCCAATTCTTGAAAGTAGCATAATTGACAGTGGTGGTGTAATCACAAGAAAATTAAAAAAAGCCAAAAGAACACACTTTTGAATTAAGAGGGATAGTTCCACTATCAATTTGATTTGTTTTAAACAATTTTGTTAGAGAAATTAACCAAGGGAAGTTGCATGACATTTTTTGTTGGATGTTTTGAAGCCTGAATTAAAGGCTAATTTGCCTTAGAGATTAGGAATGTGATGATAAAAATTAAAAGGTTATGAACAAAAATTAAAACAAATAAATGACACTACACAATGCCAAAATATGATAAAGCAATGAATGTATCTCAATCATCATATTTCCAAATTCCAATACATTCCAAAAAAAAAATCCCCCCACCCGCAAAAGAGCCTTAAAATACCCACAGACTCGTCCAAATGATTCCTGGCCCAACCACCCCCAAAATCACCAGCAGCAGCAAAAAAAACACCAACCTCCAGAACTCCAATAACACCCAACAAAAGCTGATGGGGTGGCTGGGTGGGTGGTAATTGGTTCGCCAGGAGGCAAATTTCCACACTCAATCGCGCGCGCTCACTCTCTCTTTATTCCAAGAGCCCGCAGCAAGTCCAAGTCCATCCGTAAACACAACGCCGACCGAACCCCGGATTCAACATTCCGGAACAACATTCCGGTGAGGCTGGGATTTGCACTCTCTCTCTCAATCTTTTATTTTGGAGGAGATGAGAGGAAATTTTTATCCAGAAGAGAACGCGAGAACAGCTGTGCCCCAGTGAGAAATTGAGAGGGGAATTTTCCTAGAGAGTCGACATAGTCGACAAAGAGAAGGAAAACTCTTCCGGATCGTCATGCAGAGCACGTGAGCCGTCGCAGGACGCAGACGCGGTTCTGGGAGTTCTGTCAAACATCGGGTCCTTCGTCTCCTTATCTCTTCAGGTCGACGGACCGGACCGCACCGACGACGTCTGGCTATTGACGTTGGACCGATGCCAAGCTCTGTGACAAGTTCTGCCCCTGCCGGGGATGCTGCCACGGGCTGGTCGATTCGTTCGCCACGGGACAGCAGAAATTCGCCGGGAAGAAGTCCGTGTACGTCGCACTCAGGGACAGCTGTAATTGAACTTGAAAATGCCGGAGTTGCGGAGAATGATAATTTTCAAAAGGGCCCAGGCTCGACACGAGAAAAGCTGCGATGTTTTTGTACACCTCCTTCTTCTTGGTACTTCGTTCTCGTGGCAGGGAAAAACGTTTGGTGGGGTAGGTTGCGACTGGAGGCTCGGGAGGGCCGGAACGTGAGTGACATTGAATTTGCAGCAAGGGAAAACTCGGGAAGGGAGCAACAAAAAAGGATTGAATTTGGAAATGCTTTTTGCTGTTTTATGAGCTGGCACCGCTGCTGGCAGTGGAATCGATTTTCGCTTCGAACCTTTAGGCTTAAATGGAAATTTTGGACTCATTGTCGAGGAGGGAAATTACGCAGAAATGCTTGCTTGAAGTGAGTGTGAGCTTTTGTGTTATTTTGGAAAGGGGTTCTCAGTGGGGAGCCACATGGGCAGTGCAAATGGAGGTTTAATTATCGAAACTCAATTAGTAAGAAAGCAGAAGCAACCGTCATTCATATACGAAGTGGTAGACCTTCCGTGAAGCTCTGAGAGATTGCTCAAAAAAGCTTTTTTAAATTATTTGACTGACTTGAAATGCAGAGGTTCTACTCAATTTAGACCACTGCACATTAAAATTAAAGTTTTTGTTCCTCAGCTTTGGACAAAGTCAAAAAATAGTAGTTTTTGCAAAAAAAAAAAGAATATTTTTTCAGCACGAGTCGTATATTCATCCAACGAGATTCACCGAGATCGATGAATAAAACAAATGATAAAAAATCAATTTTGCAAAGAGTTCCACAAAACATATTGTGCAATTCTGAAAGCACCCCCATGACGATAACAGTAATTTAAATAAGAAAATAGTCTTACATTGTTCGTTTGTAGTCCACAACATTTATTATCCCTCTAAAACCCAACCACGCTCTCAGACGGACATGGATCTAAAAAAATCGCCAAAAATCAATTTTCAAACAAATTTTGATCTTAAAAAAAATTGGAAAGCAGAACTCCTAAAATTAAAAAAAAAAGTTTGACTTCTTTAAGTGACTTTGCCAATCTATTTCAAAATGTCATTTTTCTAGGGGTCAGATTTGGCTGTGTTTTCAACTAACATTTCCAATATTTTAAGTAAAAAGAAGTATGCAGTAATTTAAGACTATGCCTCTAAGCATTTTTTTAACATTTTTAATGATAATGGTGAGCAGTTCTCACAGATTTCGGTTATTCGATTTTTTTGTATTTTTTAATCTGGCTGTAACTTTTTTGGTGCCTTCCGTATGCCCAAAGAAGCCATTTTGCATCATTAGTTTGTCCATATAATTTTCCAAACAAATTTGGCAGCTGTCCATACAAAAATGATGTATGAAAATTCAAAAATCTGTATCTTTTGAAGGAATTTTTTGATCGATTTGGTGTCTTCGGCAAAGTTGTAGGTATGGATAAGGACTACACTGAAAAAAATGATACACGGTAAAAAAAAATTTGGTGATTTTTTATTTAACTTTTTGTCACTAAAACTTGATTTGCAAAAAACACAATTTTTATTTTTTTTTATATGTTTTAGGGGACATAAAATGCCAACTTTTCAGAAATTTCCAGGTTGTATAAAAAATCTTTGACCGAGTTATAAATTATTAAATCAATACTGATTTTTACAAAAAATCGAAATATTGGTCGCAAACATTTTTCAACTTCATTTTTTGATGTAAAATCAAATTTGCAATCAAAAAGTACTTTACTGAAATTTTGATAAAGTGCACCGTTTTCAAGTTACAGCCATTTTTAGGTAACTTTTTTGAAAAAAGTCGCAGTTTTTCATTTTTTTAAAT
This sequence comes from Culex pipiens pallens, assembly GCF_016801865.2. NCBI lineage: Eukaryota > Metazoa > Arthropoda > Insecta > Diptera > Culicidae > Culex > Culex pipiens. The sequence continues at coordinate 217,886,616 of NC_068938.1, read as the reverse complement.
TAGTGCACATGTTTGCCCACTTTTGAAAAAAATATTTTTGAAAAGCTGAGAAAATTTTCTATATTTTGCTTTTTTGAACTTTGTTGATACGACCCTTAGTTGCTGAGATATTGCCATGCAAGTGTTTAAAAACAGGAAAATTGATGTTTTCTAAGTCTCACCCAAACAACCCACTATTTTCTAATGTCGATATCTCAGCAACTAATGGTCCGATTTACAATATTAAAACATGAAACATTCGTGAAATTTTCCGATCCTTTCGAAAAAAAATGTCAAATTCTTTAAACCAAGACTAGCATTTTAAAAGGGCGTAATATTGAATGTTTGACCCTTTTGAAATGTTAGTCTAAATTTATTTTTTTTAAATATTGTTTTCGAAAAGATTGGAAATGGATTGGAAAGATTGGAATAATTCATAAAAATAGTGTTATTTTGCAAATCATGTTTTGATGACAAAAAGTTAAATAAAAAATCACCAAAAAATTTTCATATCCATACCTACAACTTTGCCGAGGACACCAAATCTATCAAAAAAAATCCTTCAAAAGATACAGATTTTTGAATTTTCATACATCATTTTTGTATGGACAGCTGCCAAATTTGTATGGAAATTTATATGGACAAACTAATGATGCAAAATGGCTTCTTTGGGCATACCGAAGGCACCAAAAAGGTTTAAGCCGGATTTCGTAGAGAATAGCTCTGGTGCCATTCTAGAGCAGAAAATATGAAAAATAAGCAAAAAGTTGAAAAAATGACGTAAAAAACAAGAAAAATCAGAAAGGCAAAATGTAATGAAAGGAGGTGGTAGAATAGGCAAATACTACAAAAAAAACTAAACAAGATAAATGCAAATTGAAATACTAAAATTAAAGCAAAGCAGTAAAGCAAAAGCATTGGTGTCTACCCGTAGTTGCTACTCTGTTATTGACCAGGACCTCCAAGAATTGCTCCGTGGACCACAGATGAAGAGTAGGAACCAATCATCACCACTTCGCAACTTTCAAATGTCCCTATCATGCTAGCCAATCACAGCGCCGGCCACGACCAGTGGTAAGACACGGGGGAAGTGGATAGGAACTTTAGTCCGATACTTGAGTGATGAAGACCGCTAAATCAGCTGCGTCTTCGACAAAGTATCACGTGAGGTTTGAGGGTGTTAGTAAGATGGGTGTGAAGCCAGGATTCACCGTGGTAAGTGATGCGGCCGGTCAAATCTATTTATAGTCCTTAACGGTGCACATCAACCAGAGCTTTTGCACCCAGATTTTTGTTACAGACATTTTAGTATCTTGAAAACTACGGGTACTATTGAAATATTTTTTTATTCATCCCCTAAAGTACTGTCCACAAAGTAATTTACAACAAAGTTTGACTAATTTTACAATCCCGTTATTGCAGGATTGGGTCCGTAAGTTTGACAATTTTGGAATAAGAAGACAACAACTTCCTTCGTTGCTGTGCACCCTTAATTCTTCGTATGTTCTTGGATTCATTTTTGGAAGCATTCCAATTCGGTTCACCAAGCTTTTTGTGGTGAATTCTGGTCGTGTTGAAAGTTCAATATTCGCCTAACAATTATGCAACCAGTTGTTCTTGAATTCAACTTGCATTCAGTATTGCATTTTCCTGTTCTTAGGTTCACACAGATTCCAATCAAGTTTCTTGGATTCTTATAGCATTCTTAATCCTTCTTGACAACTAGGCTTCGATGGTCTGGTGGTTAGCATTTTTGTCTGCTGACCCAAAGGACGGGGGATCGAACCCCGCCGCGAGCTAATGAATTTTTCGTTCATATTCAAAGTGTTCAGAATTCCTTCTTTCCATAATTTCTCGATAGGAGCAGATGGGAATCGAACCCAGAACCTTCCGCTTACAAAGCGAACAGCGTAACCATTCAGCCACGCCTACCCCTGATAAATGCAAATTGAAATACTAAAATTAAAGCAAGAAAAACATAAAACAAAATAAGTAAAGTTTTTTGTAGAACAAGAGTTGCTCAAAATGACCTGACTAATCATATTTTATTTTAATTTTATTTATATTAAATTAATTTTAAGCTTAAGTTTTTGAAAACACTTTCAAAAACATAATTCTAAATCAAAACAGATCTTTAATGATTTTTTGCGTAAAAGAAAACATTTTGCGATGCTGTTCACGAAAATTTAAGTTATTTTCAAAATATTTTTTACCGAGCCCACACGTGCTTAATATAATTCTAAACGCAAGAAAATGCATTTTGAATTATTTACAGTTTATTGCATTTGTATTTTCAATAAATTGCAGAAATTTTTTGAAAAGAAAATTTTCGTTTTGTTAATTAAGCCCATTTTAGAGGGGGTAGAAAAATACTTTGAAAAATATTTGCAGTTGCCAAAGCAATTAAAATCTTATTTAAAATGAATCTATCATCAACCTTGCATTCATGAATATGTATTTTTTTATGTTTTAATTTGAACCCAGATCTCGGGTTTTTATAACTTGAAATGCACTGTAAAGTACTTAGCTTAAAATATTCTGCTTCAGAATTTTAGTCAGATTTTTATTTTTATTTTATTTTATAGAATAGCTTAAACATAAAAATAAAAACGCAGCTCACACGGGTTGCCATTTAAAATATAATATAGTAAATAGTAAAAAAAATCTCAATGCAGTTTAATTCCCTAAAACAAATAACTAACTCAGTGACTTTGTAACTGACTTAAACTTAATTAAATTTAAACTTCAGTGTCTCAAGAATTGGTTGAAATTTAAGAATAAATTAGTTCCAAAAATTTCGTAACCATTAATAGGTTGATAAAATACAACGTAGTTACAAGAAACGAGCAATGGGAAAAAACAAAAATTTTAGTACAATGTTTAGATTTAGACCATTCGAAATTTATAGCATAACTTCAGTTAGTATCAGAGGAAACAGAATGATTTCAAAGTTAAACAGTGTACCTGAACCTGAGAACCTCTGCGCAATCAAAAGCCTACAAAAAGTAGTAAGCACAACCGACACACTGAAATTCCATTTTCAGTCGAGTGTAACTTAAATTTGAATCACTGGTCCGGACAGGCGAAGGGGTCACTTGAAAAGTCGTTGCTTTGGTATTATTTTTACAAAATCTCAAAGCCCAACTCAACCGTAAAACCCGCCACCACTTCCACCCCCTCCCCCCAAAACAGTGCCGAGCTTTCCGCCTTGACCTGGCCGTGACAGATTCTATTAAGGCCCAACACCCAGCCTTTGCTCCAATGTTGCCTCTGTAAACAATAACATTCGGTGTGTTAATTAAAACATGTCAACTGAGGGCCAGTGAGGACCCAAACGGCTGCCGGGCTGGCTGGGTTTGCTGGGAGAACAGAGAGACCCTAACCTAACATTTTCAGATTTCTTCCCGGGAGTGAGGTTAGGTTCTGCAGGCTCAGAAAAAAGCCAGGGGACAACCCCTTTTCTGGGAGCTAGGCGCACTTTAATGCTTGTGTATCTAAGGATTATCACGAGCCCCGGGAGGCGTTGACAGGCGCGCTAGAACGGTTCCTAACGACGGAAGATGATGACGATGGGGATTATTAGTTGTTTAATTTGGTGAAGAGGGATTCGGAACGGGGGGTTTTCGGTTGGAATTGTGTAAACGAAATCGAGCTGGGCTCAGTGGAAGTAGATAAATTTGGGAGGCTGTGCATCAATTGTGAATCACTTAAATACATCTTCTGAACAAGCTTTGATTTTGATTTAATTTCTTTGATTTAATTTCTTTGACAAGTCAAAAAATCATGAAAAAATAATTTATCAGCCAAATCCCAAATTACAGTAACTGTCACCAATATGTTCCAATGAATTTGTCTCACGTCCATGTAGGAATCTGAGATCATATTTAAATTGTATCTATAGCCTTATTAATTCCAAATGGCGAACTTTTTTCATGATGCTTTTAGACCTTTTACTGGTTTATTCTTCTTTGAGTAAAATTACTCTGAATATTTTTTTTAATTTTTGAAGTATCTTTCAAATCTGTGACAGATGTATTTATTTTAAAAGATTGTATGACAAAAGGTCGAAAGACATAAGGTCGAATGGACAAAAGGTCGAATGACAAAAGGTCGAAAGTGGACAAAAGGTCGAATTTAAAAAAAATACATTGCACAAAATATTTGATGTGAGCCCTAATACACAAATATTGCAAAGCGGCTATGTAAAGGTTTCTCTTTAATTTCACTTCTAGGTATATTCTTAAAAAAAGGGGTCTTCTGAATATAAACTTGCCCCCGGATTGTTGAAAACTATTTGAAAGGTGGTTTTTGAAGTCAGATTTTTCTTAGGATCTACTGTGACCATGAAAGATAGATTGAAAAAGGATAGAAAACTTGCAACAATATTTAAGAAGGTTGTTTTTTTAATCAAAATAATTTTCCAAAATATTTAAGAAGTCAACCTTTTTTGAAAGAACTGCTCATGTTTGAAAGAATGGAAAACTCACAAAAATATTTTGACAATCAAGAATTGTTATTTTTAGAAATAAAAATAAACTTCCAAAATATTTAAGAAGTCGAACTTTTTTTTTCGAAGAACTGCTCATGTTTGAAAGAATGGAAAAACTCACACAAAAACTAAGAAAAACATAAAAAGGTTTTTTTAATATTTTAGAAGTCGAACTTATTTTGGATGAACTGCTCTTGTTTGAAAGAATGGAAATCTTTTCAAAAATAGTTTGAAGGTAACCTATTTATTAAAAAAAAATCATTGCTAAAAGGATGGATAAACCAAGGATAAACTCACAGAACAAAAAACAGATTTGTTTGTTAGAATTTTTTTTTAAAGAATTTTTAATAAGTTCATAATTTTAATTATTTGTTTTATTTTTTCACATTCGACCTTTTGTCCTTTCGACGTTTAATCCATTCGACCTTTTGTCCATTCGACCTTATGTCTTTCGACCTTATTTCGCACATCCATTTTGAAAAATAGTATTTATATACTGGAAGCATTTGGATTCAAAATTTAATCATTAAAATTATTAAATTAATTAAAAAAGAAGCTTCATTTTTCACGATAAAAGTTAAAGAGGAGAAACAGAAATTTTTGAACAACTATAAATGGCAAATGTGACAACTAACTAAATTAAGCTTTTTTTTGGATTCTGCTACACCAAAATTCTGTGTTGTGTTGTCACGAAAAAATAGAAGATGGTTTCTAGTAATTATTATTAAAACTTCTTTAAAATGAGAATTTGAGTTTAATTATGGCTATAACAAATAACATTTAAGATTCTTGGCCCTCGACTAAAAGCCCTCGCCAGAGATGAGCAGAAGAGACACAATGATGAAAAAGCTGTTATTGAAAATATTAAAGGAATGATGAAGTCGTTGTTATTGTGACCCCAAAAAATATTTTTGAAAAATATTTTGAAATTTTTAGAATTAATACTAACATTTCAAAAGGGGCAAACATTTATTAATACGTCCATTTGAAATGTTATTCTTGATTCCAAATTTCCTATATTTTTAAGATCATAAAAATTCACATTTTTTTTATTTTCCTACATTAAAAATTGGACCATTCGTTGCTAAGATATTGCCAGTAGATAATGTTTGGATGAGACTTAAAAAACTTAAATTTTCATTTTTGTTTTTCTTTTATTCGCTATATTTCAGCAACCAGAGCCCAATATTTAATGTCTCAAAGGCAATTTTATTGGACATTTTATGAACATTTCCAAAAAAAATTTTTTTAGAAATGTACAATCAGGGATACCAAAATTGGAAAAACGGGATTTTTCAGTTAAATTAAATTGTAAGTGGCTTGAAGCTGTCCACTTTATCAAAAAAATTGTTAAGTACTTTCGATTGCAAATTTTATTTTACATTAAAAACTGAAGGCAAACAATCTTTTGATTAAAATTTCTTATTTTTACAAAAGACAATTTTTTTTCGAGAAATCATAGAGTTCATACTTCTCTATGGCTCAAAAGCTGCGGTTTTTATATGAAAATATAAATTTTGGAAAATTTATTTTTTGCAAAAAAAAGTTTTTTAAACAATCGGCAAAAAATTCCGAATATCTTTAATTTTCTAAATAGTCCTAATTAATACCTACAACTTTGCCGAAGACACCAAATCAATCAAAAAGTTCTTTAAAATGTTAAAGATTTTCAAATAATTACGGATCATTTTGTATGGACAGCTGCCAAAATTGTATGGAGACTTCTATGGGTGAACCATTGACACAATATGGTTTCTTTGATCACAGGGAAGGACCTCAAAAAGTTTGAAACCAAATCAAAAATTAATAAAAAATCAATTTCCTGTTTTAGAGCGGAATTGCTATTATTCTATCATTACAAATTTGAAAAACATCTATAAATTTATGAAAATATTCATTTTCCCATAAGTATCACGACTTTTTCCGATCTTTGGTCTCAAAATTCAAAATTAAAAAAAAAACTGTTATTTGATTAAAATACAGTAATAAAAGTTATGCAATGTGTTCTAAATAGCGTACATTTAATTTTAGAAGTTTTTCAAACGAAGATTTAAATTTTTCGCAATAATTATTATTCTGCCCTCTGGTTTTTTTAAAGAAATTTTGAAGGGGGAAAGGTAAAAAAAAATAAATATAGTTTTCATTGGACAAAAATGTTTTGCAAAAAGTGGTGTGCATTCAAATATGATAAACGAGAAACAAAAACAATCGATTAAGGGGTTACATACAAGTAAATCGACAAAAAAATCAGAGGTTGGTATGAACATACATTTCATTTTTTTTAACTGTTTTCAGGGCTTCAAAATATACATTTTTATTTAATAACAAAACAAATTTGAAGACATTTGGATGTATCATTGCCAAGATATAGGTATTTGAATTTACCAGTTTCAAAAACCGGGTGCCACGATATCTCAATACTGCTTTGTCCAAATCGGCACAAAATTTTGGTGAAGACTCGTTTAGCCAATTATGTGCATGACAAAGCCCGATTTTCAAAAAGTTTGTAAAAAATAGTTTTGTGTTTTTCAGTTTGTAAATATAGTTTTGTGTAGTCAGTTTTAGATATTTTTATATTTTTAAAAAGCAGCTTTCAAAAATCGGGCTTCGTAATGCACACGAGATATGTCTTGAGAGTCTTCACCTTACATTTCAGCCAATTGTGTCTATCTCATCTCGGATATCGTGGCATCTGTAAATCAACTCGGTGTTTAGAGAAAAACGAACATAAAGTTTAACAGTTCGCTTTGCGCATGGCAAAATTTTGAGTATAATTCGCCTCTTACTAAGTTTATTCATAAAATATCTTCAAGAAACTTTGAGGAGTGATTGAAAATCATCTTTAAAGTGGATTTAATAAGTTTTTTGAAACATGAAATTTTGCGATTTTCTACATGTATGTAACCCCTTAACGCAAATCTGTCCCAGATAATTTTGCATTTGTTCTTCAAAAATTATAGCAGTGTATTATGATATGAAAATGATTCAAATAACTCATTTGCTGAAGAAAAATGCAATCCACAAAAACTTTCGCCATCAATCGTTTACCAAAGCAGGTACTTTGAGAAGAGATTCTGAAAATTATCCTTTCCATTTCCCAAGAACAACAGCCCGAGGCGGCAAACGGCTTCGAAAATTACTTCCCTCACAATCGAGAAAACCGCCGGAAAACCACCAGCAGCAGTAACTTGTCGGAGCGATTCGAAGCTTCGACATCTGGCGGCGGAAGGAACATCGCCATCAATTGGGAGCAACAAAATCCAAACGGCAGAATCACTTTGCCCAAGAAATGCCACCCGAACAAACTCCAAAGTGAGTGCGGAAAGATGTTTATTATGCCAAAATGCTCTATTGTTATTCTTTGTGATTCCAATTTGAATAATATTACGGTTTTCGAAGTCGAACTTCTTTTTGGCTGTGGGGAAAATTTTCGGGGTGTGAGTGAGCGACGAAGAACTTGTTTTTCCGGACGTTGGCGTTCTAGGGATGACTGTCTGACTGGGTCGGTCCCAGGGTGGCAATAACTGCAGAACCAAAGTGGCCTTCAAGGTTGAAGGAGGGGGAGACCAGTGGAAAATAGAAAATTTATGCTGATTTTATGTAATTGTTAATTTGGACAAAACATATTGGAAAATCGCAGGAGAATTTACGCCTCCCGTAGTGTTGCAAGGGGAAAGTGATGGTTTTTCATCTTGAAGATTATTGAGTGGGGGAGGCAATTGTTCAAAACGCAAATTGCACGTTTGACGGGGCAATCAGGCAAGGACAATTTTAATTACAGGCTTATTACGGGGGACTGGAGGAAATTAATTTCCCTGAGGACAAATTCAAGCATGACGGATTATTGAATGCACTGCGAAGTCATGAAAAGGCCCCTCAGAGTTGCGTATCAAGAAATTTGGCCTCAAGTCATTTTTCCAAATAATGTAGATATTGACACTTTCAAATAAAACAATTCCAGTAAAACATCCACACAAAAAGAACCTCAAACATCTGTTCCTTCTCCAAAATCGGCAAAACTTTTCCTCATTTAGCTACTTTCGAGTTCCTGCAGAGAATGAAACCAAACTTTCGACAGAGTACTCTTTTGCTTGAAATTTATTTGCTTGCGCTCGCTTGTAAGTATTCAAACAGCCAAAAATATTGAAAAAGGCGGAATTAATTATCGCCATTGCCGAAAAACGTGGCGGCTTCACAAACTTTGGTGACAAATTATACCACCCTCCTCCTTCTCCCTTGGCCATAATTATGATTCCTGAGTTTCCTGGTAACTTGAGTAGAAAATATATTTGCGAAAATTTTCTCTCATTTGCAAATAAACAATGCTGGGAGAGATGGAGTCGAATGGGAAAAATTGTAGTTTTCAAAAGAATTTTTGATATATTTACCTAAATTTTAAGTTGAATTCCTAAAAACACAAACCATATTATGAAAAAATGGAATGAAATAAATATTTAGAAAATGGTACGATATCATAACAATTTTACCCTTTTTTTCCTCACCAGAAGCAATTTGTTGCAGCTCTGTCAACGCAAACTTCCGGCGAAAAAGAAAAACTTTCAATTTCCACTCAATACACCCTTCTGTGCTGCGACAACCCAGGAAAAAAGAACCCACCAGTTTTGCGTTTAATTTCCCCGCTCTCAAAGCGGCCATTTCGGCGTTGATCAAGATTTTGCCTCAGCTTCCAAGCTCGTGGGGAAAAATTGCCGCCGAGTTTTGTCTCAAGCACCTCATTATAATTTTTGCCCACTATTGTCAAACTTTCCAACCGGAATGCGTCGTCGTCGTCTTTGTTGGCATCGTTGAGTTGAAAATTGGGCACTACACGAAAGGAAATTCGGAAGGGAAAGCGGGAAATTTGGCTAGGAGTTTGGAAAATGGCCCAAAAGTTTGGCGTGTTTGGTGGGCACAATCGGTTTGGGGTTTGAGTCTTTGGAGAATGTTTTGTTCGTTTTCCAGTTGTAGATGCTATCTTTTGAGATGTTTGCAAGACTGCCACAACAATTTAATGTTAATTGTTTAATGTTTAATGTTTAATGTTTAATGTTTAATGTTTAATGTTTAATGTTTAATGTTTAATGTTTAATGTTTAATGTTTAATGTTTAATGTTTAATGTTTAATGTTTAATGTTTAATGTTTAATGTTTAATGTTTAATGTTTAATGTTTAATGTTTAATGTTTAATGTTTAATGTTTAATGTTTAATGTTTAATGTTTAATGTTTAATGTTTAATGTTTAATGTTTAATGTTTAATGTTTAATGTTTTATGTTTAATTTTTAATGTTTAATGTTTAATGTTCAATGTTAAATGTTTAATGTTTAATGTTTAATGTTTAATGTTTAATGTTTAATGTTTAAGGTTTATGTTTAATGTTTAATGTTTAATGTTTAATGTTTAATGTTTAATGTTTAATGTTTAATGTTTAATGTTTAATGTTTAATGTTTAATGTTTAATGTTTAATGTTTAATGTTTAATGTTTAATGTTTAATGTTTAATGTTTAATGTTTAATGTTTAATGTTTAATGTTTAATGTTTAATGTTTAATGTTTAATGTTTAATGTTTAATGTTTAATGTTTAATGTTTAATGTTTAATGTTTAATGTTTAATGTTTAATGTTTAATGTTTAATGTTTTATGTTTAATTTTTAATGTTTAATGTTTAATGTTCAATGTTAAATGTTTAATGTTTAATGTTTAATGTTTAATGTTTAATGTTTAATGTTTAAGGTTTATGTTTAATGTTTAATGTTTAATGTTTAATGTTTAATGTTTAATGTTTAATGTTTAATGTTTAATGTTTAATGTTTAATGTTTAATGTTTAATGTTTAATGTTTAATGTTTAATGTTTAATGTTTAATGTTTAATGTTTAATGTTTAATGTTTAATGTTTAATGTTTAATGTTTAATGTTTAATGTTTAATGTTTAATGTTTAATGTTTAATGTTTAATGTTTAATGTTTAATGTTTAATGTTTAATGTTTAATGTTTAATGTTTAATGTTTAATGTTTAATGTTTAATGTTTAATGTTTAATGTTTAATGTTTAATGTTTAATGTTTAATGTTTAATGTTTAATGTTTAATGTTTAATGTTTAATGTTTAATGTTTAATGTTTAATGTTTAATGTTTAATGTTTAATGTTTAATGTTTAATGTTTAATGTTTAATGTTTAATGTTTAATGTTTAATGTTTAATGTTTAATGTTTAATGTTTAATGTTTAATGTTTAATGTTTAATGTTTAATGTTTAATGTTTAATGTTTAATGTTTAATGTTTAATGTTTAATGTTTAATGTTTAATGTTTAATGTTTAATGTTTAATGTTTAATGTTTAATGTTTAATGTTTAATGTTTAATGTTTAATGTTTAATGTTTAATGTTTAATGTTTAATGTTTAATGTTTAATGTTTAATGTTTAATGTTTAATGTTTAATGTTTAATGTTTAATGTTTAATGTTTAATGTTTAATGTTTAATGTTTAATGTTTAATGTTTAATGTTTAATGTTTAATGTTTAATGTTTAATGTTTAATGTTTAATGTTTAATGTTTAATGTTTAATGTTTAATGTTTAATGTTTAATGTTTAATGTTTAATGTTTAATGTTTAATGTTTAATGTTTAATGTTTAATGTTTAATGTTTAATGTTTAATGTTTAATGTTTAATGTTTAATGTTTAATGTTTAATGTTTAATGTTTAATGTTTAATGTTTAATGTTTAATGTTTAATGTTTAATGTTTAATGTTTAATGTTTAATGTTTAATGTTTAATGTTTAATGTTTAATGTTTAATGTTTAATGTTTAATGTTTAATGTTTAATGTTTAATGTTTAATGTTTAATGTTTAATGTTTAATGTTTAATGTTTAATGTTTAATGTTTAATGTTTAATGTTTAATGTTTAATGTTTAATGTTTAATGTTTAATGTTTAATGTTTAATGTTTAATGTTTAATGTTTAATGTTTAATGTTTAATGTTTAATGTTTAATGTTTAATGTTTAATGTTTAATGTTTAATGTTTAATGTTTAATGTTTAATGTTTAATGTTTAATGTTTAATGTTTAATGTTTAATGTTTAATGTTTAATGTTTAATGTTTAATGTTTAATGTTTAATGTTTAATGTTTAATGTTTAATGTTTAATGTTTAATGTTTAATGTTTAATGTTTAATGTTTAATGTTTAATGTTTAATGTTTAATGTTTAATGTTTAATGTTTAATGTTTAATGTTTAATGTTTAATGTTTAATGTTTAATGTTTAATGTTTAATGTTTAATGTTTAATGTTTAATGTTTAATGTTTAATGTTTAATGTTTAATGTTTAATGTTTAATGTTTAATGTTTAATGTTTAATGTTTAATGTTTAATGTTTAATGTTTAATGTTTAATGTTTAATGTTTAATGTTTAATGTTTAATGTTTAATGTTTAATGTTTAATGTTTAATGTTTAATGTTTAATGTTTAATGTTTAATGTTTAATGTTTAATGTTTAATGTTTAATGTTTAATGTTTAATGTTTAATGTTTAATGTTTAATGTTTAATGTTTAGGCCGATGCAAATATTTAAAAAAAAAACTATAAATATTGAAATAGCAAGCCATAGTTTCAACATTTGCATGAAAAAAAATGTTTCAAAATGCATTTTACACTAGTACAGTTGTTTTGCAATCATTAGTTTTCAAAAAATGTAAGATTTGACGAAAACAATATTTTTAGCAAAAACAAAACTTTTTGAAAATTCTAAACATGTTTAAATCAACCCAAACATGCAAAAAATGATTAAAAACTCGGGAGAATGCATTTTAAATTGATTTCAGCTTATTGTACTTGAATTCCCATTGAAATTTTGAAGTTTTTTGAAAAAATATTTTATTGCCCCCTGATTTTTCTGGCCAACATTGAAGGGGGGCGAACCAAAAACTTTAAATAATATTTGTACCAATGTTTATGATTTATGATTTATGATTTATGATTTATGATTTATGATTTATGATTTATGATTTATGATTTATGATTTATGATTTATGATTTATGATTTATGATTTATGATTTATGATTTATGATTTATGATTTATGATTTATGATTTATGATTTATGATTTATGATTTATGATTTATGATTTATGATTTATGATTTATGATTTATGATTTATGATTTATGATTTATGATTTATGATTTATGATTTATGATTTATGATTTATGATTTATGATTTATGATTTATGATTTATGATTTATGATTTATGATTTATGATTTATGATTTATGATTTATGATTTATGATTTATGATTTATGATTTATGATTTATGATTTATGATTTATGATTTATGATTTATGATTTATGATTTATGATTTATGATTTATGATTTATGATTTATGATTTATGATTTATGATTTATGATTTATGATTTATGATTTATGATTTATGTTTTTATGATTTATGATTTTATGATTTATGATTTATAATTTATGATTTATGATTTATGATTTATGATTTATGATTTATGTTCATTTCTTTTGTGTTTTTGTTTATTTTTGTCAAGACTTATTTTATCTTTTCCAACTTGTTTCAAGTACTTGTGAGTTGTTCAATGCTTGTTTTGTCAACCAAGGAGAGAAAAAAATATCTCCAACAGATCTCAACAGCTACTACAACACCAAATACTACATTTGAGCGGACGAATTGAGCACGGCAAAAGTGGAGAATCGTTCCTTGAGACTAGTTTTTACAAGGAATGTGCTTTATCTCGTTTGTTTCGTTCGCTTTTCCTTCCGGATTTTCCCCCAGCCTCACACAGATGCCGGAAACGGCACCAGCAGAACGAGCAGAAGATGTTTTACAAGCCTTTGGAGAGTACACAATGCCGGGCCGGGCTCCCATTTTATTTCGTTGGCTGATTTTGCCGAGATTTTCCAAGAATTTTCCATCGTCGTTCTGCTGCTGCGTTCCGTTGCGCTTCACTGCACCGAGATTGTGCTGATGATAACGATGATGGTTATTATTTTGCGACAAGAGGCACTTGCAGCAATGATTTGGAAAACTGGACAACGGTTCTCGCGTTGTTGGTACTGCTGCTGTGGGACTGGGATTTGTTGAGGTGCCGTGGGAACTTCATGAGAAGATCTGTGCAATCGCCGGACAACATCTTCTTTACGGTGGTGGAATTTTTCATTTCTGAGTTTCAATTGCTTTTAAGGTGTGATAAAAACACTGAATTCGGATCTATTGAATCGATGGAATTTCATTGTTATATTTGATCATCAGTTTTAGATTTCTGATTGCAAATTCTTTGAGAGTTCATGATGATCTCATAATATCAACAAAAAATCAATCTGTTATTCGAAATGATATTTCACAAGAACTTGATTTTGACCTAGATTCAAATTAACAACTGCAAAAAAAATTCTTCAAAACTAAACCTAGATTGCTTTCTTAAATCGCCCTTGTTTATTCTCCTCTGGCACGAAAAGTCAAAAGTCATAACTACAATCCATCATCACCGCCGAGAAAAACTAGTTACACTGCTCCATAATCCCGTCGTCAAGAAGCCAAATCATCTCATTGTTTCAGTTCGTCACCCCACCGAGCAGCCGCCAGTTGGCTCCCGAAGAAATAATGTCGTGAAAGTTTTCCACTTTCCCACAGGCCATCAAATCTTCACACTAACATTACCGATGGCCATCACGGCCCAGCTTCTCCGTCCCCAACGAAGAAGTGTCTCCACGGATAATCATCCCCCCGGCGGCGATGATGTTACTTTTGTTCCCAGCCACACCAAAGTTCAGCCACAACATCTGTCACCCAGTCTAGTCATTGTCGACGACGCCATGCCATCTTCATCAAATGACCCGAAGAGAGCAGAAAGAAGTGCGAAAGTGGCCACCCTGCAACACAACACTTGCATTCGGGCTGAGGACTTTCCCACGGTCATCACCGCACACAGCTTTTTTTTATTATCATGTTGTACTGAGGCTCTCCTCGTCGTGAAGAAAGAACCAGAACCGATGCCATTTCCAGCCCGGACTTGGCGGCCAGCGGCTATTGTGCCAACTTATCAATTTATATATTTTTCATTTTTCCACCACCTTCGGTCGTCCTTTGTCCCCGGATTATGCCAGGGGGGAGCGCCATGATTCATACCATTTTTTTTTCTACCCACCACTTCACCCACGGAACAAGATTGAAAAGTTTTCCACTTTACGTGGAAAATTTACTTAAGAATCTCTGGACTTTCTGGTCCAGCAGGGGAGGTGGTGGCCTGAAAGTGACGAACCTCGGCGCGAGGATGGATGTGGGCCGGTGGGTAGATCTTAAAAGCAGAATGTATTGAAGAGGAGAAAAGTTTCCTTTTTTATATGAGTTTGCCACTTTTTTTCCACGTCGTCCACTTCTACTTTTATGCTACTATTGCCATTGTGAGAGGGATGCTAGGACTGCCCACTTGAGGCAGGGGTGCTTAAATTTGTCAAATACAGTAGTTGTTCGGTAACTGGGCTTTGTTTAACTGGGCGCTCGATAACTGGGCTGTAGCCCAGTTAAAAAGCAGACAAACGTCAAAAAACCAAAACAAACCGAAATGACCGAGGGGTTAATGGATTCCAAAAGCCTGTTCAACAAATAAACAAAAACTTTTTTCAAACATGTATTTAATTTCTAGTCGCAATTAATTATGAAAAGTAAGCATTGTAAATAAATTTGACCCCTCGTTATTTTTCGTTCAGCCCAGTTAGCGAGTAGCATTCAGTGATTGGGCTACGTTCTGAGCCCAGTTACCGAACAACTACTGTATTTCTTTCAAATTTATAAGGGTGTTACAAAATAATCTTAGTTGAGGTATGGCCACTTTACCCCAAGTAAAAAAAGGATCGTGATTGATAAACACTTGCTCAATGAGTTTACTCTTTAACATTCATTTTTATAGGATTTTATGTGGAAAATAAATGTTGAAAAAAATTGTCCTCTTTCGAAAATCTTTTGTGATTTGATATTCAATATTAGAGGTTTGTAGAACTTAGAGTTGAAAAGTATTCTTCAAATATAAAAGTTATAGTGCAAATTCGAGTTTTTGTGACGTATTTTAGTTCCAAATCAGGAATGTAATAACCTTTGAAAAAAAAATACTAGCTGCAATACCTAGCGAAAATTCTCCAATGTTAATCATTAGTAAATTTTCACTCCAATTTGAACTGATCTGATCTGATCGATTTGATATCTTCGGCAAAGTTGTACGTAATAATGAGTGCTATTCAAAAAATAGGTACGTTGATTTTGTTTGCTGGTAACATTTTTTTTACAATAAAATCAATTTTCCAAAATTCGTGGCCATATCTCAAAAACGGTGCAATTAAAAAAAAATCGACAGTACTTTTTGATTGCAAATTTGATCATTAAAAATTTTTGTTAAAAAATTTGAGAACAATAAATGAATATTCTTCAACACTTTTAGTAAGCAAATTTACAATCAAAGTACTGTCGAAAAAGGTTGATACAGTGCACCGTTTTCGAGGTATGGCCGCTTAAAGTTTAAATTTATCAAGGGAGCTGTGTCTTATCCCTCGCTTGTTCCAAACCAATATGGAGCTGTCAAACCAAAGCGGGTGTGGCTGCCAATCCCCCTGTCAAACCAAAAAGTAAAACATAAACAAACTTGAGATTCTGATTTTGGTGAACACAAGGTTTTCCAGTAAGGACTCAGACTGGCATAAACTTGAAAAAAAAAAACAAACTTCATTTGAAGGTGGTAATTCGGTAGTTCATAAATTTTCAGTAATTAATGAACTAATTAATCAATGTTTTCAAAATTGTATTTGTTAAACGAAACATTTCAATGTTTATTGTTAATTTGTTAATAATCTATTCAGTCTACTCTTTTTGATATAGAGAGAAGTAAGATAAAGACAAATAAACGATTTCAATCATACAGTCGACTACATTAATCCAATGACCGTGGCAGTGCGTGGCCGAATGGTTACGCTGTCCGCTTTGTAAGCGGATGATTCTGGGTTCGATTCCCATCTGCTCCAACCTTCCATCGGATGAGGAAGTAAAATGTCGGTCCCGGCCTTGGTTGTTAGGCCGCTAAGTCATTCCAGGTGTAGGAGTCGTCACCATGCCATAAGTACAAACAACACACCAAACCAAGCCTACTCCGGTGGAATCGCTGGCGGCGGTTGGACTCGCAATCCAAAGGTCGTCAGTTCAAACACTGGGGTGGAAGGTTCCTTAGAGTAGAAAGAGGTTTGGGTGCTCTCCCCATTCAAGCCTTCGGACTCCTAGGTTCAAGCAGAAACTTGCAATTGAGACCACAAAAGACCCGGGGGTCGTTAATGTGGATGGTTTGATTTTTGGAAGTGCAATCAGATGGAATTAATTCAAAATTTATCTTTAACATTGTTTTTGGTACCGTAAAACGGGGTGACTTTGATAGCCGGGGTGACTTTGATAGATTTGCGATTTTTCCGCAAAATGAAAAGTACAATTAAAATACGTAAGGAATGGTTTAGAAACATACTGACCATGGTAGAGAAGTGTTCAAAGTACCTCAAGAAGAGCTTTTCATAAAATTTTGACAAGTTTAAAAAGTTAGTTAACTATAGTTAAGAAAATGTTGATGAAAGTCATTATTTTAAACTTCTCAAAGTGTCATGATTTTCTCAATGAACATGATTTTTAATCGGAAAACGGAATGCATTTTCGGATTCTTTGGACAATTTTCCACTAGGAGAAGGTTAAAAAAGTTTGTAAATAATAAATAATATGTGTTTTTGAAACACAATTAAAAAAAATCTCACAATTTATAGGCAATTTCAGTTGAACAAATTTCATGTAAAATGTGAAAACTTGTGATTCGTGCTTTGAATTCAGTATAAAATGCAATATAAATCGATAATTTTATAAACAAAACTAGTTTTAACAAATTTCAGACAAAATTCCGACTTTTTAAAAATTTTACCTAAAATTTATATGTACTTAGTTAACTAAATCTAAACATTGTTTTTTTTTTCTTAAAGACTATATCAGCTACTTTAGTGATGGTACATTTAACGTACAAATAAAGTTTTAACATCTTAAATATGATTTTAACAAGAAAATGTATGACTATCAAAGTCACCCCGGAATTAAAACTAAGAATTTTTAACGTAACTATTTTTCTAAACATTATTTAAAAAACTTTTTTTCCGAAATAGTGCATGGACCTTGTGTGGTCTACCCCAGTACATGTTTTAAAAATAATAATCTTGAGAAAAACCTTACCTGTTGGAAAATATTCTAAAAACAAATTGAAATCCTATCAAAGTCACCCCGGTTTACGGTACCTGCAATTTTGCAAAATCATAATTAGTTTGAGATATTAATCCTGTGGGAAGTTGTGCCATTAAACTTTTGCTAATTATAATCATTATACAGGGCAACACAAATGTTTGAACTAAATTATAGCTGAAATACTCACTGCATTTCATTCGTATGGTTCAAATTTCTAAACGTTTTAAAACAAAAAAAAAACAATTTTATTATTAATGCAATGCTACAAACTTGCCACGTCACATAATTGTTTTTCTTTTATTTGTATTCAGAACGAATCGATTCAGAACTGGAACATGTGCGCAGCATTTTTAAATCTGTCACTTATAGGCGATTTAAAATCAATAGGCCTATTCAAACATATTAATTTGCGATCTGCGAAGCAATATCATCAAATTATTTTTGGGTTTGGGAACATAAATAGACCAAATTAAGCAGTCTACAAACAAATATTGACATAAACTTAATGGTTATCAAAACAATCTTTTGTACATTGTCACCCCTTGGCTCAAAGTCACCCCATTTTAATTATTTTTATGCAATCTAGTCTTCCTAGACTTAAAATTGCCTAATGTAGGAGATTTAAAAAATATTTAGATATAAACTTGTAAATAATGTACTTAAGTCACTTAACTACGGCTTAATCCGGCTAAGTCAGTTCCGTAAATCGTTTTATATCATTTTGATACATGTAAGTACAATTTAAAACCATGATCAGTAACGTTTTAGAGTTTAAACATTGAAACTTTGAAGTTTTCCTATGCATTTTACATGCGATTTCCCCTTAATTTCAACTAAAAATACTAAAACTGACCGTATTCGAAATTTCTGCCGGCAAATATTTTGAAACTTGGCCCAGAGGTGCAGAATGGTCCCAGAAACCATGTCCAATCATTGGTTTGGGTGGAAATTTTTTCTTCATAATAACGGTCTGTGGGGGACCCGTGGTGATCTTTTAAAAGAGCCTACAACATCCAGTACTTTTTTCTAGAAATCAGGAGGAAATTCAGATTTTTCGCAAAAACTTAACACGTAGCCTTTCGTGTGGGACAAACTTCAAATGCGATTTTCTCAGCATGCTGTTTTTGCATATGGGACATTTATGCGAAAATGGGCAGTATAATGCTTGAAAACAACAGCTTTTTTTTCCTTGCAACATGGCAAGGATTTTTCTAAAGTTTAAATTTTGGTAAAATTGTCGTTAATTTGTCCTCGTCACGTGAAAAATCTACAAACTAGTTATAAACCCTTAGATTTTATGTAGAAAAAAAATCATTTGTTCGATTTAAAGAAAATAAGTTCCATGAGTGAACATTGCTAAATAAATTGAAAGGTTAAAACAAATTCCTATAATTTCGACTTAGAAACAATAAATAATTGACCACGCTGCAGTGGATAAAAGAAAAAATGGATATTTGTTTTCTAAGTCCAATGGTTCAATTTTCAATGTTAACAAATGATACATTTGTGAAATATTCTGATCCCTAAAAAAATTGAATCAAGACTAACTTTTCAATGTAATGAATATTTGGCCACAAAATTGCATTTTTGGTCAAAGGAATTGCCCCAACAAAATTTGATCCCTTCCAAAAAAAAAATACAAATAAAATCCATTTTCAGCTTTGGTTACTTACCTCATTAAAAATAAACAAACAAATAACATCCAACTGATTGACAACCCCTGCCCGCTGCAGGAACCGATTCCTCGCAAGAAAAAGATGATGATGGTGATGGCACCGGGCTTCGCGGCAGCCTCCGCAGGAAGAATGGACAATAAAAATGACAAATTGAGATACTGCTGCGGATAGCCTTTTAACGGCTCAATTTTCCCCCCGTTTTCTTTTCTTTTAGCCTTGGCACTGGCCGGTTTAACGGATGGATTTGCCATAGTGCAGCTCTGGTCCTCCGGAAGGATCCGGAAAAGGTCAACATTATAATCCGACTTTGAGCGCAGGCAGGACGACCGAGATCATTCATGGAACCGGTCCGTAACGAGCGTATTCCATTCATTGCTATATTGGATTTCCGTTGAATTGACTATACGATATTTCACGGTGGATGGCCAAAGTTGTAAAGATATCATCGAAAACGACCGTTTTTTAAGGAGGGGGAAATGGAGAAAGTGTTGAACTTTGCCCAGGATGGTCATTGGGTATTTGCTGTTGCATATGGTATCCATCAAAATTGAAACGAGAGTTTTATAGTTTTGTTTGGAAAGTCGTTCATTAGAGTGATAAAACGACAGGGAGATAAATGTCTTTGGGTCTCAATAGAGTCATTAGAATTGCTTCTATGATGTGTTTCCAGTTTATACAACTAATTTATGACCCCATTAAAAATATGTAATTGTAATGGTTATCATTTTGAAACATGTAGAGTACAAACAACCCCCTAGCAATTGAGTAGACATTAGATTTAATTTGCTAACAGCCTCCACTCACATAGTTTTCCTGAAATCAATTTTAAAAATCGCAGCAGTTTCACACAAAAAAAATCAAAAACTGCCTTTCATCATCAAATTGTCAACCCACGTCAGCACTCCCAAACTCGCTCAAGCCAATTTGGGAAAATCCCGATACACCCAAGTCCTCGCGAAACACTCCCACGCACATTGACTCGTCATCGATCCGCTGCACCCAAATTGATTTATCAAAGTCAGCTCACCCAAAATTGAGGTCACATCGCGGCGGTTGCAGCTGCACTGCTGCAAGGCTCCATCCAATCAAATTCTCGTTAAGCCACTTGCTGCTGCTGCTTCCGCGTTGATGGCGCCAGCGAACAACAACAAATAGCCTAAAGTCAATTCGTTAGGTCAAGTTCATTCCGGTTAATTCGGTCACGATTTTTTTATTTTTGGAAGCTGCGGGAAAAGCTTGCACTTCTTTTTATTGAATTTTGTTTGACGAGGGGTCCAACAACTTGAAAAATAATAATTTTACTGGAAAAAATTATAAAATTATAATTTTTTACAATTTTGGAAGTATAGAAACTTTGAAAATTTCAATGCACCTATTATCACACCCCTCGAAGTATGCAACCGGAAGAAATTGGCCGCCATAACCGGTGCCAATCGGGTGGCAATTGCGCGTGCATCCCAGAGTTCGCAGATTGTCGCTTTTCTTGCACGATTTCGATTATGATCAAATCTTTTTGCTCGAAAACCGCCATCGGGAAACATTGGCGCCAAATACCACCCAGTTTCCGACGAAATTCGAAGGACAGTTTTTCCCAGCAGCAGCAGTAGATGACACAATAATTGAATTTGATTTTCACTTGACATTTGCGTTGAATTGAATTGAACGAAGAAAAAAAGCTCATTTCAGCAGAAAATGAACGCCAAGAGTGAAGGTTAATTTCGACACACTAAATTCGAGCACTTCGCCCTGTCAGTAAAGTGTCTCCACTTTCCGCTCTATTGGCAGAATATCACATTTTATTTAATTTCTAGCCCGAAGAAGCAAAAAAAAAGCAAAAAAATTCAGCAAAAAATGCACACCTTGAATGCATGTGACTGTGACGACGACGCAAAACTGACACCCAGCTTGAGGGGTCTCCCAGTTCCGTTCGGTAATAAGACGAGTGACGGGCTGCAGCCCCAAGGAAGCGGAATTTCAGAGTGCAGTCACGTTTCGATGACAATGTGTCAAGATTGTCGGAAATATTCGCGATTAAGGTGTGAGGGTGGGCGAAAAGAGCGCGTGTCACCTTGAGTGGCACTTTTTTGAGTATAAAGAGCACTTATGAATATCGAGACAAACATAAAATATAAAAGTCAACTTATGATTATTAAAAAAAAAACAATCAGATAAATTTAATATCTTTGCATTTGAAGTCAACAACAAATTCAACTCGATGTCTCCAATCTGCAATTGAGTATTTTTCCGTTCAAAATGTCCAGTCCAATTGTTCGAAAGCCTAAAAATTCTCCATTAAATTTGAAAGAAAAAAAAATATCATACAATGAATTATTATAAGTTCACAATCGAATGTACAAGTTTTTTAATTTAAAATTCTATTTTTAGGCTTTTTTATTACCCCTCAATTTTTGGAGAAAGAAGTGTTAAACAAAAGTGTGAAATAAATTTTGTAATATTTCGATTTCCCGGGGTCACAACAATAAAGTAAATACAAAAAAAACAATCAAACTCTTAATGAAATAAATGGGTGTTTTAACTATCCCGATAGCATGAATATTTAAAACTTGTTCAATATCTTTAACAGATCCTAAAAGCATTAAATTTTTAAATTTATGTATCCATTTTGTTTTTTGGGTTCAACAAAATATTTTTTGAAGTTTATGTCCCTCGACCCTGACAAAAAATAAAATAAAAGCATGAAAATTTAAATAACGAGCCGTGCTTTCAACATTTGAATGGTAAAAGGGTTAAACAATGCATTATACACAAAATCAAAATATGTTTAAAACAACCCCATGCTGAACATGATTGTTTTCAATTGATTAGACCTCTGCTTTGATTAAAATTCTGAAGTTTTGTGAAAAAAATATGCTTTACCTGATTTTTTGGACCAATTTTAAAGGGAAAGGGCGACATAAACTTTGAAAAATATTTGCAACGGCATAAACAAAACTAAAAATATAAATTAAAGAAAACTAATAAATTATATTCAAGGTAACCGTAATCTTGGATTTTGGAAGAAAAAAAGTGTTGTAGGGTCTTTTCAAATTTAAGTCAAATGTAAATATTGATATTAAAAATCCAGCAAATATCTGATGATGAGTTAAATATCGTTAAATATCGTACAAATAAAAATGAATGTATTTTAAGAATTTTTTTAGGAAATTTTCTGATTTTCTCGAAAAAAATATATTTCCAAGCTGGACTTGGACTTGGACTTGACTTCTACAGAAGAAAAATCACAATTAAAAAAAAATAACTATAAAAATAAATAATGTTTTTTTTTTGCATCTTGAAATAAAAAAAATCTACGTTTTTCAAAAATCATGATTTTTTTTTAAGTTGGCGACACTGACTATCTTGTTTTCCATCTAAAGCGGTATACGCACTTCGGAAGAAACCGGTCAAGAAAAAAATCAAATGGGCAGCAGCGGCAGCGCAAGCAAGTCAGAGAGGGTGAAGAAAAGCCCTAAGAAATCGCTCCCTCTTCTTTGTTCTGCTGTTCGTTAAGCTGTTTCTTGACCTCTTTCCTTCCGATCTGCATACTAGCCATAAAAGAAAAATGGCAATTCTGTACAGTTTAATATTTTGTATGAAAAGTCGAACTCATTATTTAGATAATTCGTGCGAGTGTTACTTTTTTTCTGAGAAGTACAATGTAATATCTACAAGTATGCCTAAGACACCAAATTGATCAGAAAATCCAAAATCTCAAGATACAGTTGTACCAAAAAAGATACAAACAGAGTTTCATACAAATCAAACATACAAAAATTAAATTTCCAGAAATGGCTCATTCTTGAGAGAATTGCTCAACAGACAAAAAAAGTAAAATTTTGACAAATGAATATAGCTAAAGATTAAAATTTTTCTAACATTTAAAATAAAAATCGATGTTTGCAGCCTCAGTTTAATCAAATTAATGTGATAGGTTGCCTTTTAAATTACCAAATGCATTTTCTAAATGCCCTAAAATGCCCTGCTTATTGAAAAATATTAAGGTAGAATCGGCAAATTATATGACCATGGTCGAAATATTTCAAATTGCCATAAATTACCTTCTGGGAGGTTCCAAAAGTGGGCAGATTTGAAAATACTTTGAAAAAATGTGTGATTTTTATGATCCAGGTTACATTCTACTAGTAAATATGTGTACATTAAACTAAAATGGCAAGCACTAAAAAAAGTAGTACATGGTTCCAAAAAATGCGGATCATCTCCGGTGGGCAAAGTAAAACTAAAGTAATTTCTCTTTCAAATGCTTTTTGAAATTTTTCATTTCGTCCAACCCTTGTACAAAATAATTTGATGACTTTCTGCTCTGCTTTTTTTTAAATAAAAGGTACAATAAACCAAATTTTCATTTTTTTTTTGCTTTCTGGTTTGTTTTTTTTAAACCACCTTGAGTCAAGGGTATTCAAACACTCAGAAAGCAAAAAAAAAGGTTTGTTAGACATTTAAAAAAATCCAGAGTTTTACCTTTATTCACTAACAAATTCGCACTTTTTTCTCAAATTTATGATAATTTCAAAAAAATACTTTTAAAAAAATCCAGTATTTCAAGTCAAGATTTAGAAAATTCTCATAAATTTAGATAAAGTAAAAGTTATGCATTGGGTCTTATTTACACCAAAATGGAATATAAATAAAACCGTATGGTTAAATCAATTCAAGTATTAAGCCATCAAATTTCCCACAACCAAATCCATCCAATTTGTTCATGAGCCTCGACCATGATGGACCAAATAGAATTATAATCTCTCCACCAACTAGCCGTTAGTTCCTCGCCTGTCCATCAAATCTCCCGGCAATCGGCAGCTTCCAAACGATTCATTGTCATCCAACCACAGACTAACGATCCTCCCAGCCCAGCCACAGCCACAGCAGCAATTCCTGTAGTTGAACAGCAATTGCTGCTGCTGGTAGCAGTAGTTGTATGTGTGTGTCTAGTGCGCCAATCATTTAGTTAACTTTGAAATTTTGCGGTTTCCATCAGACCAGCATGATTGTGTACCCAGAGTCCTACGAGGAATCCCGGAGAAGGAGTCGTCCCCGACAGCCCGTCAACGAAAGCCATAATTAATTGATACGTCAGCAGATTTATACTTTTGCATTTGGCGCATCATGGGCTCTGAGACACAGAGTTGCAGGGAGAGAGAGAGGACGAGATGCAGCATCATCACCGACAACGTCAGCAGTGTTGCCAGTGAAAAGTGAGTGCGCAAGCAGTTTCTTCCACAGCAGCAGCACTTCCGTAACCGACAGTCGGGAACGCATGGACACACAAGGGTTGGTAGAGGAGCACACAGTTGGAGCCAACTCCAACTAAGAAAGTGGGATTTGAAAAACAGCACTTTGTGACGTTTCATATGCAGTGGCAGACAGGGTGGTCTGTGGGTTAGACAAAGACACAGACAAGAGAACACGTGTCATGCTGGAGAAGTGGGGTTTTCGTAGCCCCACCGATGAACACAGTGGCACGCGCGACGGTGGGTCAAGAGTAGGATTCTAGCGAAGAATCGTCAAATTTTTTTTTTATTCATATGACATTTTTTTAGGGGTTTGTCGGTAAAGCAGATACCTTGTTGGGACCAGGTTACTGTTTTTTTTTTATTTCTTCTAAGATTTCATTCACCGCTTCATAGAAACTGCTTCCTCAAACCTAAGACCAAGAAACGCAGTGGGATCCAGCTCAACCCAGGAGCAGTGAGGAAACAATCACTGTCACACGGTCTGGCGAGAAAAACGGAAAAGCAAACGTTTGCACACCATGTTACCCTACATCCTTGATTGACCTGCCAACGTTTCCCACTACATAATGCGCTGCTGCACTTCCTTGCCTTGTCCTTCGGCAGGAAGCACAAACACCGTATGAAATGCTACACAACTCGAACATTAATTAGTGGTTTTGCCTTACCCGAATGGGTTCACCCCAGAAGCAGCGGCAGCAGCAGCAAGATAATGTCAAAGTTGTACCTGGTTTGACCACATCGAGCTGAATGGACGGATGACGTCGTAGTTGTTCGGTCGCAAAGTGCAACTTCAAATGCGAGTAATATTTGTCATGTTTAATTGAGTAAATCTGTCTATTGCAGCAGCCTCGCAGCATAATTCAGAGTGGTTTCCTGGCTTGGTCATAAATCATGCTGGTTTTGCGATGGATTTGGAATCGCAGAAGTTAGTAGCAGATTAATAATAACCAATCAAAGCACGTGATAAATTTGCGCTTGATAAAACTTTGGCCTGATAAATATTCTCAAAGGAGAACATTTTCCGACACTAAACTTCTTCACGTCGAACGTGCAACTTTCTCCTGCAAAGCTGAAATCTAGAGTTTTTTTCTCCCTCCTCAGACACGATTCACAGCAGTAGGGCTATAAAAAAGAAATTTTAAATGCAAAACGATTATCCTCCCGAACCCGCTCTCGAAGTCGATAGGAAAACCCACTTTTGCTACACACAAGTAATACTAAATTGCACACCGGAAACGTACTCGGAGCAATCTCTCTCTACAACTCCCCCCCTCCAGGTTCTTCAACCATTCATGGACGGTTCGGATATATGGTAACCATTGAATGTCCCAAAATCGATCTGGTCACTTGACTCCGACTCGAATTTAGTATTTATAAGTATGTCGATTAAAAGTCAGTTACTCAGTGAATTAGTAACTAAACGAGTAATTTTGTTAACAAGTAATTTGGTGAGTGAGTGAGTAATTTATTTAAAGGATTACATACATGTAAATCGGCAAAAAATCAGAGGTTGGTTTGAGCACACGCTTTAATTTTATTTTAAATCTCTTTTCAGGGCATTTAAAAATACATTTTCATCTACACAGTAAAAAAATCATGGTAATATTACAAATGTGTAATTTTACCTCTGAAAATGTGTAATTTTACCACTTTTCTGTTGTAATGGCACTTTTTCAGTCTTAATTTAGATAAAATTACATATTTAAAGATGTAATATTCAACCTTCCAAAATTACACCTTCTTAATATACATAATTTTTTACTGTGTATCAATAAAATAAATTTGAACACATTTGGATGTATATTTGACGATATATAGCTATTTGAAGTTAGCAGTTTCAAGAAACGGGTGCCACGATATCGCAACACTGCTTTGACCAAATCGGCTCAAAATTTTGGTGAAGACTCATTAAACCGGTCCCGTGTGCATGCTGAAGGCCGATTTTCAAAAAGGTTATTTAAAAAAAAAGATAAAAATATTTTTGTGTTTTTCATATAAAAATTCGTCAGTTTTTGATTTTTGTATTTTTTTTTAAACAAAATTTCAAAATCGGGCTTCGTCATGCACACGGAATATGTATTGATAGTCCCCAAATTTCAGCCAATTTGGCAATCCCATCTCGAGATATCGTGGCACCCAGAAATCAACTCGGTGTTCCGAGAAAAACAATCACAAAGTTTGACAGTCCGCTTTGCACATGGCAAAAGTTTAAACTTAAATCGTCTTCTACTCACCTAAATCATATCTCCAAGAAACTTTCAGGAGTGATTGGAATTCATCTTTCTAAAGGATTTAATAAATATTCGGAATTATGAAATGTTGAGATTTTCTACATGTATGTAACCCCTTAATGAGTCAGTGAATGAGCGAATTAGCTGAGCCATTCATGGACTCACTGACTCATTCACAGAATGTCAATAATTGAGTGAGAAATGGAACCAGCTATCCATTGCAATAAAAATTACATCAAAATATTCACAAAATACGCATTTTTCCTGTATTTTTTAAGTTTAATGATTAAGAAAAAAATCCAAATTTCAATTATTTCATTATGGATATCATCATGATCGAGAATAGTTAATACATCGTCAGTTGTGTGCTATCTTGTGACAACGACCATTTGGTACTATTCGAGATATTCGATTTTTAAAGTTTGATGATAAATATATTCAAAACTATGAATGATAGAGCCAAACTTTTTGAAGCAATCGGTTCGTATACTATCGCTTAACAAACGCTCCAAGTTTCAACTAATTTGGTTACACCAGTTTAAAGATACAGTAAATTATGTAAACAAAAATCTGAAAAGCACGTGTCACAAGTGTGTTTCGAAAGTAAATTTGTACTACGTGTCACAAGTGTGCACAGAATTCCCATACAAACTAAAATAGGTTTAAATCAATAGTTTAACCGACTTAATCAGTATATTTTCAAAAACAAAAGGTTGCATTGCCTTCAGAAAATGTGTATCAACATAAATTTATGAAAAACAAGCTCTTCCCGACAAACTTCGTCTTGTATTTTTTTTTCGTTTGTTGACGTTTTTGATTGTTTGCTTATTCAGCCTCCTGTGATCGAAATTTGATTTTACGCAACTTTTCCCATACAATCTGCAGATCTTCCGGAATCGGTTCCAGAGTGGTCAAAGTTGTAACTCTTTAGCGTAAGAACCTTCCTTGGGCTTATACGAACCCAACGCAACAAATAGAACCTCGATCCGACATTCCTTGTTGAATTGATTCGCGTTCGAACAAAACCATCGAAATTTTTTATATATATAGACAAGATAAATTTTCCACATTTTCCAACAACATGTATGACGTGTCACAAGTGTGCACAATCATTTTGATGATAAATTCTTGACTTTTTTTTTGATAAGGTCCAATAAACAAATGTAAACATTGAGTGTATCCCGCTTACTCCGATGGACTTTGACATAAGGTGTGAAAGGGATACACTCAATGTTTACATTTGTTTATAGGACCTTATCAAAAAAAAGTCAAGAATTGGTCTATGTCACAAGTGTGTATTGCGGTATCCGGGAAACGGACGCGAGTTCCCAAAATCGGGTTAAAGCATCTTGTAGTGTTTGTTAAGTATAGCAAAACGTCATCATTAACTCATTTTCGACCAAAATGGTCTATGTCACAAGATAGCACACAGCTGACGACATGTCAATGGTAATAATACTTTTTTGTGGAAATTTGGAGTATTTTTAAAAAAAATGTGTTATTTCTATCGAAATGTATGATTTTTTATTATAAACTGTTTGTAATTATTTTTTCGAAAATTCGTAGTTTTGTGAAAATTTTGAGTACTTCAAAAATAATGTTCTATTACTTGAAACTAAATAATTTTTCGAAAATACGTAGTTTTGTGAATTTTTTTAGTTTTTAAAATAATGTATTATTTCTATCGAATTGTTTGAAAAATTCCCGATCATTTGATACTCGATTTGTAAAAATACTAAAATTTTGAGTATTTTTGCAAAAATACTTAGCTTTATTATTTTATTGATATTTTCAAAAAAAAATGTTTCTATCGAAATGAATGAAAAGTTCCCGATCCTTTATTACCCATATTGTAGAAAACTAAAATTTGGAGTATTTTTTCAAAAAACATAGTTTTGTGAACAATTTGAGTGTTAAAAAAATTATTTCTCATTTTGCAAAAACTAAAACGTGAATTTTCTTTTCAAGAATCGATGAATTTAAAAATGAAAGGAAAAAATGTATTTTTGTGTAAATTTTCATGTTATTCAATTGTAATGGATAACTGGCATGATCCCGATTTCCCAAACACTATTTTTTATTCTCTCTGGTTTTGGCGAGCAGTCTTGTCGAAAAAGAAAAACAGATTTTCTCTACTTCACCGACGTTTCGGCCTTTATTTTAAGGCCTTCTTCAGGGGGTTTGAAGAAGGCCTCAAAATAAAGGCCGAAACGTCGGTGAAGTAGAGAAAATCTGTTTTTCTTTTTCGACAAGACTGCTCGCCAAAACCAGAAAGATTAAAAAATAATCAGTCGTTGCGAACCCGGATCAAAACTATTTTTTATAAATTTTAGATGAGTTTGCAGTTTGCAGAGTGGTAACGGACTCTTTTTTGAAATCTCAGATCAATCGCTGACTCCCTCTCCCTGAGTAAGTGAGTGAGTAAGTGAGTGAGTAAGTGAGTGGGTAAGTGAATGAGTAAGTGAATGAGTAAGTGAATGAGTAAGTGAGTAAGTGAGTGAGTAAGTGAGTGAGTAAGTGAGTGAGTAAGTGAGTGAGTAAGTGAGTGAGTAAGTGAGCGAATAAGTGAGTGAGTAAGAGTATGTGATGGGTTCAGTTTATGAGTGAGTGAATGATCAACTTTTTTTCTAAGCATAATTTTAAAAATAAATAGTAATCTACGATAAATTTATCGATGAGTGTATGAGTTGAGTTTGAGTCAATTTGTGAGTGTAATGGTGTTTCAAATGTAAAAACATCTCAAATGTTCAAATTTTGGGACACCAAGGCCTCAGCCAGACATCAGAACCCCTTTCGTTCAGCTCGCTCGGCTTCGTGTTTTAGGAATTCTTCAGGTGTTTTCAATTTGTAATTTTAATGTCGGAATTTTATGCTTCTCCATCCGATCCACCCTCTCTATTTTATGTTCGTCCCCAGCCATCACCATCATCATCACCACCGTCGTCGAGACGCTTATCCGGTCCAACTGCTCTCCTCTCTTCTCGCAGTGCGATGGGGTGAGATTTTTCCGGGAAACCCCCCTCCAACCAAGAAAAAGGATACCAGGAAAAGGCGAGGTGTCGAATCGACCCCTAGGCAGATTCAGCAGAAAAACCACCACTACCGCCATCACCTTCTCAAGCCCATCAAGATGGCCCAAGGCGAGAAAACGGCTTGATTTGAACGTAATTTCCCTGTCCCCCCTACCCCCGCCTTTTGCCAGCACCAGAAGGTACTTCAAACGAAATTGAGATCCCGCACCTAAACCCACCTTGGAAGGCATCACCGAGGCAGCAACAATTTCACCGACGATCTGTGTAAATCCGGCAGATGACCATGGCAAGACTAGGGCAGGAAAAAAAATCCGGAATGGAAAAAGCTGAGAAGCCCCCAGAAGCCGAGAGATGCTGTTTGGTAGATAGAGCTCAGGCATAAGGGGTTTAGGAAGACGATTCGTTTTAATGCTTGATTGAATTTTCGAAAAAGGAATTTTAGTTGGAAAATTATGTGGATTGCATAAATTTGAAGCCGGTTTGCTCGGTATAGCTTCTTGCTTGGGCGGAGTCGGCGTATGGAGTGTTGGATGGAATATTAATATTTGAAATTATTTGCACTGAATAAATCTCTTAAATACAGTGAATCAGTGGAAATTATTTTTTTTCTCGACACTAAATCTTCTTAAACGATAATACAGAAAAAAATGTTTTAAAAACTTCAATTTACTTTCAGAGGGTGTTTCTTTTTGACGATTTCATCAAACAAAATAAAAGTTTTATAAAGTTAAGGATAACCTTGGGATAACCTACTCAAATTCAATACATGGAAAAAAGTCAATTCTCGAAATAGTGAATTGTGTTCATGACTTTGAGAACCAGAAAGGAATATATTCACGTGCATAGTGTAAATGCACCATACTCATGAATAAATACCTTCGTGGTTCTCAAATTCATGAACCAACATTCATGAACACAATTCACGAATACGGGAATTGATTTTTTTCTGTGTATAGACAGAACAAATTAGAAAAAAATAAGCAAAATTGACAGCTTTTACACATTTAAAATAATTATTGCTCATAATATTTTTGTTTTTCAAAAAGCATTTCAAGGGAGCGTTCTTTTATTACGTAACGCAGTTGGGGGGCAGGGGGATTGAAGGCTGTGTTACGCTCCATACAAAAATTATAAAAATTTGTATGGGAATTATGTAACGATAGGGGAGAGGGGATCAAAATCCTAATTTTTGCGTTACGTTATAAAAGAACGCTCCCTTAGAAGTAGTCACCAAATTGCAAACTAATTAAACTCATTAAAAAATTGGATTCACAGGTCAACAAAAATATCTATTTTTGTTGTTTTTGCTACAAAAGTAAAAGTAAGCTTAAAAATTTTGAATTTGTTTGAAATGGTCACAATTTTGAGAACATTGATATTTGCGATGATAAATCATTTTTGACAGTCAAGGAATTTGCAGCAGATTTTTTTTAATTTTCAAAAATATCAAATTGTTGTGGAAATTATTTTCAATGTTACAAATAAGGATAGATACTCCAAAAATTATACTATTTGTAATCATATATCAAATCTTTCTAAAGCCTCTCTCCAAGACCCACTCCAAAATGCAATTTCCCCAACTTTCACAAAAAAAAACCAATAAACAATCGTAGCCATTATTTCGATTGAAATCGACCCTCAAATACGCCGTCCCCGGTGGAATATTCCCCCTTTTGCCTCCACCCTTTTTCATAGCTGGCAGCACCGGGGGTCATCGAAGAAATTGGAAAGCCGTTTGCTAGCTTCTTCAGCACAGCAAAAAGAAGCTACCTGCTGCAGGATCGCAATAAAAGAAGCCTCAGATGCAATCTTTTACTCTCGACTAAGATGGTACCTGGTTCCAGGTTTTCCGGAACTCCCTCCCGGAAACTAGGATACTAAAATGCGATGCGAACCGGCAGCCCAGACAGACTTCTAACATTTTATGCCTTTGGCCGGATTCGACTTCTTGAGATTCTGCGGATGCAAAGAACTGTGAGTGGAGCTGTACCTTTTGGCTCGATTTGCGTCGAACGATACTAGCATCGATTCGGTGCACAATTTTCTGTTCTGATTATATTTATTTTATGGCCAATAGCTTTTTAATTTCTTTGATATGGCAACACTTTGATGTTTTAGTTTGGAATGGGAATTTAATTTTCTTTGTTGGGTGATTGGTTGAAATAATTGCCATATCACTGATAGTATTGGTTGGAATGGGTTTGTTTGCGGGAATTCATCCCACCACAGGTCATTGCTTATTAATGGTGGTTGGGCTCTAAAAATAGACCACGCAGTAATTAAATTAATGCCATCCATCATGCCATCTTGTCACTCGGAAGCCAACCCCTAACGGAAAACCAGAAATTTATTACACTTCACGCAAATATGTTCCCATAGTGAATTAATTGAATACCAGTCTGCGAGTGTTGGCATCAGCGAACCGCAAATTGACAACAACAAAAAAAAGGATCGAACCATTCCGCGTTGACCTGAATCACTTTAAATCCCTCTTTAATCCCTCGTAACTCCCCGCCAATTTAAATTGGTAAATTGGAAGGGGCCCTACCACGAACTCCACCCACCTCAAAAACCTTCATGATCCACCATTATCATTATCATCGTATCATAAGCTTCAGCGGACTCTGGACAATTCCTGGCAAAAGGCGGGGGGAGAGTTGTGAAATCTGTGGCCAACGTACGGTTCTTGGATGTGCATTTAATTGGATTCCGATACCCGGGACCGAGGCCAGCACGCGAACCCAATCCATCAGGGAAATAACTTTGATTTCGGGGAAGGGGTTCGAACTCAACCCTCGGCCCCAAACCAAACCACAACTTCGAAATAATCGACGCGGAAGAAGCCTAATGAATGGGGCCCTCGTAAACTCTCTCTTGAGTATCGATACCTTGGGTTGCCTAGGATGGTGGTGGTCCTTTGTCAGTGTGTTGATTAATTAGAATAAATCACATCACATCGATTGGTGGTTGAGGGGAGGGGCTAAAGAGGAAGAAGGTGTGGTTAACCCAAATGACCCCGCAAGATTGACGTTCCAGAAGGGGAGTGAGCTGGTGCGTTAAATCGATGCAGTAATGGATTTATATGATTTGAAAAAATCTTAAATTGCCATATACTGTTACGAATACCTATCCGATACACACAATTTCAAACGTTGTAAATAAAACAAAACAAATTTGTATCAAAAAGGTAACAAAGCGCAAGAAATAACGCTTGGTATATTCAACAGAATCTCAGGATGAATGCACAAATTAAATTTTTGATCACTCTACTCTTAAAAATAGTGGTTGTATTCAACAAAATATGTTATTGAGTCAAATGGTTGATTCGTAAAAACAAGTATACATTTGAGGATTTTTAACATTGCTTAGTAAATCATCAATATTTTGAAACAAAACTTTTCATCTTCAAAAATACATAACCAACATCATTTGTCACGAAACTTGAACTCCTATCCCATTTTGTTTTTCAAACTAATCAATAAAACGCAGAAAAAAAAGTAAAATTACGGAGAGATGAAACAAAATGACACATTTTTTTAATTTGTTATAAATTTACCTTTTTAAGAAAAAAACAAGCAAATTGAAATTAAATTCAGTGCTCTTTAAAAAGAATGTATAAAGACACTATTTGATATAATATTAATCGTAATTAATCAATATTTCGTCCACCTTGAATCTGTGTACATGTCAACCATTTAAGCTTTTTTATGTTCAATGTTTGTTTATGTTTATGTTATCTCTAAATCCAGAATGAAATGTTAAAGCTTAATTGTAAATGAAAGCTTACATAAACAATGAAACAAAGGAGAATGGGCAGATTTGGTCCAAGGATGTACACGAACGGAAGAAACGTTATTCGAAAGATCTCGCCGAGACATGAAAAAAAGTCTTCTGGACGAACTCTCTAAACCCCGGGGTTCAAAAGTTACAAGTTGTTGAAGTTTGGGTATTTTGGGTTAAAATGTATTTTTGCTATTTCTAAAATCACTCATAAAATCCTTATTTTATTATGGATTTCGATCATCTTGACTTCATTCGACGCGTATCAGCAAAAACTATTAGTTCTGATATGTTTTAGCATGATTGAAACATGACTTCTCTTGTCTTTATCCGTTTGAACCGTTTTTGCAAGAGGCTTACCATAGAAACAAGTCGAAACTTGAAGATTTTGAAAACAGATCCTACCCAGACTGCTTCAGTGAGTATGGAAGGCTACAGTGCATTGTTGTGACAACTTATTGAGATGTTCTGGGTCGTCCATTAACTCCTTGGAGTTAAGACTGGTGGGTCTATCGCCGTAACAAGCAAGAGGTCAGTGATTTTCTACCACTGATCATGACCGCATAGCTTCAGTGAGTCTACTTTATTAATGTTTTGAAATGTCCAGGGTCATCCTACTCCAGGACTCCCTGGAGTTTAAATCTGTGGGTCAGCCTCTGTAACAAACACATGGTCAGTGATTTGTTTTACCACTGATTAAAACCGCATAGCTTCAGTGAGTATGGAAGACTACTTTGTTATTATTTTGGAATGTCCAGGATCATCCTAGGACTCCCTGTAGTTGAGATCTGTGGGTCTACTACCGTAACTAGCAAGATGTCGACCGGTATTGCCCACGGATAATACCCGCATAGCTTCAGAGTAGGTTTGACTACTTTGTAAATGACTTGGGCTGTCTTGGATCACCAAAGGACTCCCTGGAGTTATGACCTGTGACTGTTAACTCCAGGGAGTCCTGGGATGACCCAAGACATCCCAACACAGTAAAAAAGCAGTCTACCATACTGACTGAAGCTATGCGGGTATGATCAGTGGTCAAAACAGGTAGAAATCTTGATTGTCACGGTGGTAGACCCACAGCTCTTAACTTCAGTGAGTCCTAGGATGACCCAGGACATTTCAAAACATTAACTAAGTAGTCTACCATACTCACTGAAGCTATGCGGTTATGATCAGTGGTAAAAAATCACTGACCTCTTGCTTGTTACGGCGGTAGACCCACCGGTCTTAACTCCAAGGAGTTCTCGGATGACTCAGAACATCCCAATAAGTTGTTACAACATTGCGCTGTAGCCTTCCATACTCACTGAAGCAGTCTGGGTAGGATCCGTTTTCAAAATCTTCAAGTTTCGTTATGGTAAGCCAAGTTTCAAGTATGGTAAGCCTCTTGCAAAAACGGATAAAGACAGGAGAAGTCATGTTTCAATCATGCTAAAACATATCAGAACTAATAGTTTTTGCTGATACGCGTCGAATGAAGTCAAGATGATCGAAATCCATAATAAAATATGGATTTTATGAGTAATTTTAGCAATAGCAAAAATACGATTTTTTGTACGTTTTAACCCAAAATACTCAAACTTCAACAACTTGTAACTTTTGAACCCCGGGGTTTAGAGAGTTCGTCCAGAAGACTTTTTTTCATGTCTCGGAGAGATCTTTCAAATAACGGTTCTCCCGTTCATGTACATCCTTGGACCAGCTCCCATACAAATTTGCCCATTCTCCTTTTTTTTGTCATTAAGACGTCAAGTAAAATCACTAAAAATCCATTTTGAACAAATAAATGTGTGTTTTAAATACAACGATCTTGGTAATCAATAAACTGCCAAAATTGCCAAACTTTGCTAAATCCAAATTTGACTTAGGGAAATCTATCAGGATAAGGCTTTCTCAGAATTATTGGATTGGATTGGATCTTAGAAGGCTAATGCAATAACTGCAAAATACCATCGCCATTTTTGATCGCCGAATATTTTTCGGCGAATAAGAACACAAAGAAAAAGTAGGCCGAAACGTAACAAAAATTGTGTTCTTCTTCGCCGAAAAATATCAATCTAAACAAAGAAAGTAATTGGAAATAATATTTAAACATTATATTGATATATTAAATTGACCTAATTAATCCTTCATAATTTCTGAATTGAAAAATAAATGTAAACAATCAATACTAAACGTACAATAAAAGCATATCATTTGAAATACCAGAATACAAATTATTATTGGTGCCAATTTTAATATTTAAAAGAATTTGCTAAAATTAAAAAAAAAACATGTTACAACTAGTGAAATTATCTCGACGTTGGTTTATTTAAAGACAAAATTCAGACTCATTGAAAAATGACAAACAGACATTCCCTGTTAATTCCCTAAGCATTTTGATTTGATAGTTTTTACATTTTTACACACATTTTTCGTCTGAAAAAAGTGACAACGCTATAAATGCAATCTGGAATCTTTTACTTTAAAAATGAATAAGAGAAATTGGAATTCTCCTCGAAAATCTAGAAAAATATCCATGAAATTATCAAATGAACTTTAATATTACCGAAATCTCATGTAGAAACATAAGTAACGTTTATTTCTTGCTCATATCAATGAAACTTTCGCTTTTTTAAAAGATAATTTTTTTTCTTCATGCTAAGGCCGTTGCAAATATTTTTGAAAGTTTATGTCGCCAAAACTCCCTTTTCTCTTCAAAATCAGGGTGCAAAAAAATATTTTTTCAAAAAACTTCAAAATTGTAAAGGAAACAGGAGTCTAAAAGACTTAAACAATTAGAAATGCATTTTCCTGCGTTTAAAATCATATTTAGCATGTCTGGGATCGATTAAATATATTTTCAATTTTTGTGGAATTCCAATATACAGCACCTCAAAAAGTTTTTTTTCGGCGATTTTTTTTTTATATTTTGAAAACTAATGATTTCAAAACAACTGGGCAGGTGTAAAATGCACTTTGAAACACTTCTTGCAGTCAAATGTTGAGACCATAGCTTGTTATTTCAATTTTTATATTTTTTTATGTTTTTGCAGATATTTTCTAAAGTTTAGGTCCTATCATATTTTAGCTATTACCAAAAATATAAATCGTGCATTTTAGAGGTTCATTAGTTTATTATATACGTGATGAAAACAAAAAAAGTTCTTCCTCACGCTAACCTCAAAGCAAGACTGTCTCCCAAAATCCTGTACGCAATCACCCCGGAGGGAAATTTCCCAGGCCCAAGTCATCACCGCTTGTTAGCAAAATAAATCACCGTACGCAAACAAATTACACCACAAAGGCCCCCCTTAACTCAACTTTCCCAACACCATCACCACCCAGCCCAGGGCCCAGAGGCAATCCTTTTCTCCTGGAAAAGTCATCTATTGTTCTTGTATTTGCGAATATTTACACTTCGACACACAAAAGCAATTAAAAACAGCGGAAAGGATCTCAAACCCACGAGCTCGGCAAGAGTCGGCAGCCAGGATCAAGTTGGCCCCAGCCAGGGTACAAACAAAACCCCAGAGTGGCAAACACACACACACAGACTGTAGTCATATCCTGTGCACAAACCATCTCATATACAACACGCAGAGCGGCACGCCAAGGATCACTTGCCCGGGGCCATCATCATCATCCTGCCAGGCAGCGTAGGAGAGCCAACAAACGAAACGAGTTGGTGTCTCTAATTTAGAGCTGAGCTCTAGCCATCCATCAGCGATTCCTCTCCACTTGGCCACTTGTGTCGAAAGTGGAACAGTGACAAAATTTTCATCTTTTACTGATTTCAGTTTTCTGTTGTCTTCTACGGATTCTCAGTTTTGTTTTTTTATTCATTAAGTCATAGTTTGGAGTACAAAATCTATCAACTTTTCACAGTGCATTCAAAAGGACTATTCTATTATGAGCCCCTTCATCTAACCCTTCACACCACCCCCTCCTGAGGCCGCGACCTTTGTGTGCTTTGAATTAATTCTCCCACCAAAAGTAAATAATTTCCAGCACCGCAGATTCCTAAAACCCACCAAACGCACCCCCTCTCCCACCCACTTAACCATACACACGTGAAAATTGCCATTCTTCCTGTTTTTCGGGCACATGATGAAAGCGTCGTGACGCCGGGGGCGTCTACAGCGCGCACGTGTGTGTGTGTGCGTGCGAAAAACATAAATACACGTTCGGTTGAACGTAATTTCGCAGATTTTTTATATCCTCCCAGACCCAGCTGGGTGCTAATAAAATATTCATACGCGTTTATAGGATTTTGTGGTTTAGGTTTTGCTTTCTTTTCATTGATGAATTGAGAGTGGTGAGGGGAATCGGGAAGGAAGGAAGGAAGCTGCTGCAAAAGTTGGGATTTATAATGCCGGCAAGGCAGAGTTTGCGGTAACTCGACTGGCTAGAACAACAAGTGCTAATTATCGTAAAAAAGGAGAGCAAATGTTTGAGAATCAAGGGAAGGTTGATGTGGAAAATGATGTGTGAAAGAAAAAAGTTCAAATTCATTTGAAATTTAGAATTTTGTTTTTTGTGTTGCCTACTTATGTTACCTTTAGTTATTATCATAATTTTGAATTACACACTAAAAAATTATGAATATTACATTGAACGTAATTAAGAAATGAACAGAAAACAGATTAATGTAATCGAAAATCCGATGTAATATTGCGGCTTTCATAACGCGAATTATCAAATTTCAAAGGAAAATTCTCCAGCCTAATTTTACATTAAACGAAACGTAACAACAAGTTTCGTTTGATGCACATAGCTGGAGCGTGTAAATTGATTTAATTTTACATCAAATGAAACACAAATTTAAGCCAATGTATTGCTTCTTTCATGAGAGTGTAGCCAATCGAAATGTCAGCCATCTTTGACATCGCGAAGCATTGTGAGCAAACGGAGCGGGCGCAGGTTTGTTGTTCCTCGAAACCTTGGATAAAAAATCCAGAATACTCCGGAACCTGACTCTATCGGACAAGAGAGATGTACAACAATCAAATACGAAGGTAAGTTCTTAAATTCCCAATGAATCGGTTGAATTAATGCTCATTTCGTCGATATCTTCTGTTCAATTTCAGTGAGCCCAAAATCACGGTCTTGTTCCGAGGAGCATCAGCAACGGAATCGTTTCTTTGACAGCTGGCTATGATGTGTGTTGACTCCGTGACCGTTCCGTGGTCGGAACCATTCGGCAACAGGAGAATCTGAAAAGTTTATCTAGGACACAACAACTCGGAACCTGTCGGAACCATTTTTAACTGGTTGCTGGCTGTTAACGGACGTCGGTGACGGTGAAAGTGAAAGGAGATTCCTCCGGGTTCTCGGTGAGTTGGAGCCGGCAAATTTGAACCCTGAGGACACAGTACCACTGGGAAGAAGCAAAATGGCCATTTCTTCGAAAGCGGATCATCGAGGCAAACTTTTTGTGGCAGTGTTTACAAAGTGAAACAGTTTAAATATGAAAAAAGTGAAAAAATATTTGTTGATTGTATGTTGTGAATGAATATGTTTGAAATTGCATAAAAATAAAGTTTATTGACTGCAAATGTTTAAAATTGTTGGTTTCAAATCACAAGAAAAGTCAGCAAACGTCAGCTTATAAAAAAATACATCGATGTAATTCTCAGATAACGTAATTTTACTCGAGCATAATTTTGGCTTCCAATGTCGTGTAATTTTAAAATCAGCTGTAATTTCACGTCTTATATGACGCTCCAGTTATGTGCATCGAAAAGACATAAAATTACACGATTATTTTTTGGTGTGTACTTAAAAAAATGGAAACAAAACTTCAAATTCAATTAAAATTTGAAGATAACAGGTTATGAAAAAAATCATTATTTCATTTTTGATATTTGTTTCAGTATTCCGTAGGAGAGCTGCATGTACCTAATGTTGGCATAGCGGAACTTTATCGTTCAATGATACCTTCTAAATCAGGTTGGGCACCTTTTGGCTCAATTTTCACATTTTTATCGTCAAAATAACAATCGGTTCTCTGCTGACCAGAGAAAATAACTTTGGTAAAAGTTTAGAAAAGTATAAAAATAAAATACAATCCATAACAAAATTTGCAATCGTTAATTTGACGATCAAAAATGTGAAAATTGAGCCAAAAAGGTTAGGCAGGCCTATTCTAAATAGTAATAATAATCAAATTGAATGGATTTAAGACCGAGTTCTTCACATGTCAAACATAATTGACGTTCAATTACACGTAGAAGGAGTTTTCGACTGAAATCGAGTAACGAATAGCTCAG
This sequence comes from Culex pipiens pallens, assembly GCF_016801865.2. Classification (NCBI taxonomy): domain Eukaryota; kingdom Metazoa; phylum Arthropoda; class Insecta; order Diptera; family Culicidae; genus Culex; species Culex pipiens. Next base: position 217,846,662 of record NC_068938.1, on the reverse strand, counting down.
TCGAAAGTGAGCAAGCAAGTTTCCATCAACAGTCTTGCGAAAAAAAAATCAGCATAGTGAAAGTCAATTTTTCAGATAAAATTAGGACCTAGACTGGCTCGTCGTCCACACTTTACGCAATTCATTTCAATTTTGTTTGGAAATTTGTATGGGGAAGCCCACTTTTTTGTTACATGATTTTTATGATTGTTATTTTGTGGGTAATAGCTTAAAAATTTTAAAGCTAAATCAAAAAAATTCTCCAAAACTGGTCTGAAACGAGTTTCTTGCTCAAATTTTTAAACGTTTGAGACCAGTTTTGAGCATTCTGTATCTTTTGACAGCAGAAAGACAGAAACATATTTTTTTGGGAAACTTTTTTGAGAATTTTCTCAGTTTTGACGCTATTGTGATAGTTAAACAAAATTTAGTAGAAAAAAAAATCAAATTATAAAAAAGTAAGCTTTCTCATAAAAATACCCATATAAAATTAAACATTGCCCAAATATTCGCTTAAACATAAAAAATCAAACAAATGTTAGATTTTTAATGTTTTCGAAAAATAAGGTCTAGTTGGATGGCACCCCAAAACCCCATTTTCATCAATTTATATATTTTGTATGGCTATTTGGCAAATATTTAACCTATTTTGTTAGTCCTAAAACTATAATTATAAATAATTTTCTTAGTTTTTCGAAAAACAAAATTTTCAGAATAAAAGAAATTTTAGACTCTATTTTAAAAAGTCAAAAATATGCTTGTTATTTACTAGAAATTAAGCTTAAAATGGCTATAACTTATAAACGATTCATTTTATCAAAAAAAAATGTTAACACTTTTCGATTGCAAATTGCATTTTACCTTAACAACTGAAGTAACTTTTTTTGGTATTACTACTATTTTCTTAAAGAAGCACATTTTTACAACAGAGCAATTCTCTACCAAAACCGGAAATGGATTTTATTTGTATTTTTTGGTTTGGCTCAAACTTTGTGGGGGCCTTCCCTATGACCAAAGAAGCCATTTTGCATCATTAGTTTGTCCATATAAATTTCCATACAAATTTGGCAGCTGTTCATACAAAAATGGTACGTATATATTCGAAAATCTGTAACTTTTGAAGGAATTTTTTGATCAATTTGGTGTCTTCGGCAAAGTTGTAGGTATTGTTAAGGACTATTTAGAAAAAAATAGGTACACGGAAAAAAAAATTTCCCGATTTTTTTATTAACTTTTTTTTCACAAAAACTCAAATTCCCAAAATACGTATTTTTTGATTTTCGAGATTTTTTGATATGTTTTAGGGGACAAAAATCCGCAACTTTTGAGCTATAGAGAAACATGGTCAAAAAATCTGCCGCCGAGTTATGATTTTTTGAAAAACTGGTGATTTTTGGAAAAAATCGAAATTTCATACATAAAATTTTTTTGACCTCATTTTTTTATGCAAAATTGAATTTGCAATCGAAAATTACTTTACAGATTTTTCGATAAAGGGCCCCGTTTTCAAGATATAGCCACCAAAAGTTTGATTTCAGCGAAATATTTGCAGTTTTTCAATTTTTAAAAATAGTGACCATGAGTGACCATTTCTAAAAATATTTTTTTTGAAAAGTTCAGAAAATTTGCTATAAAATTGTCTAAGAGACATTGAAGATTGGACCTCTGGTTGCTGAGATACAGCGGCTTAAAGAAAAAGAAACACGAAAATTGAAGTTTTCTAAGTCTCACCCAAACAGCCCACCATTTTCTAATGACGATATCTCAGCAATTATTGGTCCGATTTTCAATGTTAATACATGAAACATTCGTGAAATTTTCCGATCTTTTCGAAAAAAATATTTTGAAAAAAATTAAATCAAGACTAACATTTTAAAAGGGCATAATATTCAATGTTTGGCCCTTTTAAAATGTTAGTCTTGATTTAATTTTTTTCAAAATATTTTTTTCGAAGATCGGAAAATTTCACGAATGTTTCATGTATTAACATTGAAAATCGGACCATTAATTGCTGAGATATCGTCATTAGAAAATGGTGGGCTGTTTGGGTGAGACTTAGAAAACTTCAATTTTCGTGTTTCTTTTTCTTTAAGCCGCTGTATCTCAGCAACCAGAGGTCCAATCTTCAATGTCTCTTAGACAATTTTATAGCAAATTTTCTGAACTTTTCAAAAAAAATATTTTTAGAAATGGTCACTCATGGTCACTATTTTTAAAAATTTAAAAACTGCAAATATTTCGCTGAAATCAAACTTTTGGTGGCTATATCTTGAAAACGGGGCCCTTTATCGAAAAATCTGTAAAGTAATTTTCGATTGCAAATTCAATTTTGCATAAAAAAATGAGGTCAAAAAAATTTTATGTATGAAATTTCGATTTTTTCCAAAAATCACCAGTTTTTCAAAAAATCATAACTCGGTGGCAGATTTTTTGACCATGTTTCTCTATAGCTCAAAAGTTGCGGATTTTTGTCCCCTAAAACATATCAAAAAATCTCGAAAATCAAAAAATACGTATTTTGGGAATTTGAGTTTTTGTGAAAAAAAAGTTAATAAAAAAATCGTGAATTTTTTTTTTCCGTGTACCTATTTTTTTCTAAATAGTCCTTAACAATACCTACAACTTTGCCGAAGACACCAAATTGATCAAAAAATTCCTTCAAAAGTTACAGATTTTCGAATATATACGTACCATTTTTGTATGAACAGCTGCCAAATTTGTATGGAAATTTATATGGACAAACTAATGATGCAAAATGGCTTCTTTGGTCATAGGGAAGGCCCCCACAAAGTTTGAGCCAAATCAAAAAATACAAAAAATAAAAATGGTCGAAATCGGCCGGTTTTGTAGAGAATTGCTCAACATTGTTGTCTGACTCATTACTCAATTTGCATAATTTTGTCCCTTGAATCGGATGGATATTTGCTATGCTATCGTCACTGTAAAAATGAAATGTTTTTGGTGATGTATAAAAAAACTTATTTTTTCTTGTTTGTTTTCCTTTCAGCGGAAATATTGGTCCAATCTTCAATGTATTTAAGCATTTTTTTACTGATTTTCTAAAAAAATATCATCAGAGATGGTCAAGCATGCTCATGACTTCTACTGATAGAAAAATCACTAAAATTTGACCATAACTTGAAAACGAAGTACAATATCAAATTTTATATTCAATACTTTTTTAATAGAATACATTTTTGGCATATTAAACATATCCAAAAATGAGATTATTCAAAAATAGTAATTTTGCGCTATTCAATATTTTGCTTGGAAAGACGAATTTAAAAAGGGTATTTTTAAAAAAATGTAAAAAGGCCATAGAAAAGGTACACACAATATTTCATCTCAATCAAAAATACAAAAAAATAAATTTGAAGAAAGTTTTGTTACCAAATTTTTTAAAATTTTCTCATCTCAGACCTAAAACTTTCTCAAACTCCAAAGCAACCTCAAAACCGAACTCGTACCTATAGCCAGACACGCACAGCCTGCCAACATTATTCCTCCGCACTTAATCATAATCACAAGCACCATAAATCAGCCAAATTAAATGTTTTAGCCTTTTCGGCTCCAACCGACTGTTGGAAAAAGTCCCGGAAAAGCGTCGGAGAGGTTAGATGAAAAATTTTCGACTATTATCCAGACAGCTTTTTCACTCGACTCCGTCTGCAGAACGACGACGTCTACTAAAACGGTGATGATGACGATGAAGAAGTTAAAGAAGTCAAAGCCAATCTTTCGTTTCGCTTTGTTTTGAGCAAATACAGTTTAGTATGCCCTGTTCACACTCACAGACATACACGCTGAAATTGGTTGATACATGTGTCCGAAACATGGAATGAACTATTGCCCACATGGGGCACATGTTGCGAAGACTGGACCTTCTGGAAGCGATTTGAAGCCGTTTGCAACGGTAATGCTATATTGAGTCTTTTTCAAATAGTTTTTGAATTTCAATTTAACTTTATTCAATTTCTAAGGTGTGTGAATCGTCTGTCACTTTTAGCTAGTTAAAATCACATTTAAAATTTTATCAGTCTTTTCTCACAATTGATTCACCGTTCCTTAACCTCAAGTGCACGATGATCGTTTTGCCAACTTACAAACTGCTGTTGTTGATGTACTCCCGAAAAATGGATGACGTTCCCACTCCATACCCCCCTGATATCAGACTTTTACTCTGATTTCGTTATTCCCGCTCCAAACAACAGACTCCACACTCCAACAAAAGTTTTGCCTCAAAAGTTTTGCTTTTAAAAAGTGGCAGTAAATAATGAGACCAGATTGTTTTCCACACGTCACGAAATGCTGTTCTGCGGCTAGCTGGCTGACTTTTCCTCCCTACCCGAAACCTCCTCCACACCCCCAAAAACCACAGAAGCAGCGGCGGCACATGTTCTTGCCGGGCTTGATGGCCTCAACTTTGTAATTTGATCAAAAGTCCACGATAAATTTACGTCCGTTTCTGACGTTACCGAAATGAATCTGATGTTGTTTTTCTTCGTCGAGTCCTTGTGCCTTCCCCCTCCTCCAGGATGCAGGTTTTGTTCCTGGGAAGGGCACAAAGAAATTAGTCTCATTCCCAGCCATTAACTTGCGTTTCTCGGGCAAATTTGTCAGCTGGATGTGTGTTGCATGTCCTGATGTACCTCCCGGAGAGTGCAGCGCAGACCTTTGAATAAAGACCTTCAACCGGGATGATGTGAACTGGTGTCAGATGGTCTATCATTTTTGGTTTCGTCGTGGTTTTTTGAAAACCATAGAAAGGGATGAATTTTGTGGCGTAAAATTTTCGGTAGAAGACTATTCGTTAAATTTTCGTAGTAAAGAAATTATCTCAAAGTGTCTATAATATTTAACAATAACGTTCTGACCATGATTATTTTGGAATATTTTTATCGTTCATAGAATTTCTAGAACATTGTTGTCAATCTACAAAAAAAAATGATCTACCCATTATTTTGTAATCAAAAAAAAATCTTTCATCGACATGAATTTACTTTTACAACAACATGCAAAATTAGATGATTAGATATATTTCCCTAAAACCGTTGAAAATCCCATTGTTTGTTTATAATCAATTAATATATTTTAAGTCTCAAATTCATATCTAAAAATATCAAAAAAACCCGAGAATTATTTTTATATTAACAATATTTATACAAATCACCCTTCACTTTCCACTTATGAAATCATGGTAATTTTCAAAGCTTTCACTAAGAATATATTTTTTGATAATAAAGTAAGGCCGTTGCAAATATTATTCTAAGTTTATGTCGCCCTCCTTTCAAAATTTTTCTGAAAAATCAGGGGGCAAAAAATTATTTTTTCAAAAAACTTCAAAATTTTAATGAAAATGGAAGTTAAATCAACTGAAATCAATCGAAAATGCATTTTTCTGCAAAAAAAATATTTTGGGAACTAATGAGTTCAAAACAACTGGACAGGTGTATAATGCATTTTAAAACACCTATTTCTTTCAAATTTTAAAACCATGGCTCGTATGCCAATCCCCCCTGTCAGAGTCGAGGGACATATACTTCAAAAAATATTTGCAATGGCCTAAGTTTCAAAATATAAATACTCAAAATGTTCACAAAATACCGTATTCTTTTCAAAAATACAAAAAATTTCGTAATTTGCAATTTGGTATCAAACGAATTGAAATTTTGAAACTGAAATTTTTATAATTTGCAATTGAGGAATCAAACAAATTTCATTTCATTTGAATTTTATTGTATTTTTATAAAAAACGTTTTTTTTCCAAAATAAGAAAATTATTATAATTTGTAATATGCGTATCATATGTAACGGAATTTTGTAAGTATTTTGAATCATGAAAAAAATTAAACTGCTTCTATTTTTTATTAAATACCTTATTTTTCTTCGAATATACTTGAACTTTTTTATAATTTGTAAACTTAAACAATTGTATGCATTTTCAATTTATCAGTGTTTTTTTTTTCGTAAAATAAATAAAAGAATTTAAAGAAAAAAGCCTTTTTTTCAAAATTACTCAAATTTGTAATATGCGTATCATACGAAACGGAACATTGTACTTATTTTCAGTTATAAAAAATGTAAAATACTAAAATTTTCACAAAATTTCATATTTTCCTCCGAAAATACTTGAATTTACATATTTGTAAACTAAAAAAAATAAATGCATTTTCACTTCAACAGATTTTTTTTAAATTTAACATAAAAACTTATTTTTTCGAAAATACTCAAATGTCACATATTTTGAAATATGATTATCAGAAGTATCGATTTTTTCATGCCTTTCCAACTAATTAAAGTTATTTTTAAACTAAAAATTTCACAAAATACCTTTTTACGAAAGTACTTAAATATGCAAAATGAAAATGTTTGATACTCGAAACGAAATTTTGTTTGCATTTTAAATTCATGACAGAGTTTTTTGTGTAATACTCAAATTTTCACAATATACCGCAGTTTTTAAAAAATATTCAATTTTTCATAATTTGCTTTATGGATATCAAACGAATTGGCATTTTGAATGACCTTGAATAACTGAAAAAGGCGGGATTTAAAAAAAATGTATTTTGAATTGCTTTTGATTTTGTGATAATTTGAGTATTAAACAAAAAAAAAGCGAAATTACAAGCAAATTAACGCTTCGTTTGATATCCACATTACAAATTGATCAAAAATTTAAGAGTATTTTACAAAAATACTTTAAAAAATTAAAAAAATAATTTAAAATTTTGCTCCGTTATACCTACAATACAAATTAATAAAATATGAGCACTTAAAAAAAAATTGCCAAAAATACGGTATTTTATGAAAATTTTAGCACTTCACAATAAAATGAATGTTTGAGTATTTTCGGAAAATACGGTATTTTGTGAAAATTTAAATATTTTGCAAAAAAAAGGTCAAATGAATCAAAAATTCATAAAAAAATCACTTCGTTTTTTTGAGTATTTATACTTTAAAATTTCTACATGAGCACAAATGTATTTTTAGTAAACGCTTTGAAATTTTTACATAATATAATGATTTTCATAATTGAAACGTCTAAAGCTATGAGAACTGTAAAGATATGTTTATACTGCTGGACGCTAGTTCTGAGACATTTTTATGAAGGTCTAAAATTTAACTAATTTTTTAGCAATGAAAATTTACTTAATATAATCATTTAGTTAAGCATGTTGTCGAAATGAAGAAACCATCGACCACGTTGTATTGTAAATTTCAGGTTAATCATCTCAAAACTTGATAAATTTCTAATAAATATCAAAACTTCATCCCTGCAGCGTAACAGATGTTCACCATGGCCATGAACGAGTTCTAGCTCTACGTTCTGCTCCTCTCGTAAGCTCTAAATTGATAACAATCAGTGACTTTTGAATTATTTCGTTGGTTTTCGTCGCTTATCGCTGCAATACGTTGCATTACCACCACTCTTCCAGCTCAGGAACAAATGCGTTTCCATGGTGTTTGTGCGAAATCCGGAGTACCTTAGCCCGACAGAACTTGGCTCTGCTTCAAGCAAAAAGATCCTCATCAATCTAGTTTTTGTTTGCTTTTTCTTTGAAGCATGCTTGTGCTGCCAAACGAAGTTTACTTGGAAAGTTCATTTGCAGCGAGAAAAAAAGACTTAAAATTAGAATGATTGCCCTTTTAGCAGTCGAAATAAAATGGAAACGCGAAAAAAGCACAATATTTAATTATCGCAACATTCCAATCATTGCTTTCAGGCTGACGAGAAAAAAAAAACGTAAAAGTTTCGACTTAAGACGAGGAAACATTTCCCGACTGATTTTCCTACCCCGAAACACGCAGCAAAAAAAACTAAAACAAAAAGAAAACGTTAGCATTTCCCAGTGTACTCATTAGTCATTGGTAGCTGAAGTGGAACAAATCCCGCTCGTTTCTCTGTCTGGTGTTCTTCTGGCTTTTGCTTATTTTCAGTAAATATTTAACCGGATTAGCAAGCAGCAGATTCCCTGGCTGGGGACCAATTGCCGAAACCAGGGGGTGGGTAAGACTACTGTGAATATTTGTCGACGGCGACGGAATGAGAGGAGATTTACTCGGGTAATGGTAATCCAGCAGGGAATGATGGTTGTGGATCGTTGGATAAGCTGATGAAGGGTCCGAAAGTTTCATTTTTCGTTATTTTGATGAAAGCTCACTGCTGACCATCACAGAGTGAAGGCGGTAGAGGATTTGTTTCGTTACGTTAAACTGTGATTACAGATGGATAGATTTACGTTTGATGTTCTTTAGAGTGTGGAGAGTTGAAGTTATATTTATTTTGTATTTCAAATCCGAAGTTAACGAAAACTAAAAGCACATATCAAGCAGCTTCTCATAATTATCTCTGAAGCATTTCGATGGATAATTTTTTGCAAAGACTTTTTGTAGCGTTAAAAACATGGGTGACATTTTTGCACCATGATGAAGAAACTTTTGGCCTGGTTGAAAATTAAGGTGTTTCACGATCAGGGGTTTTCTGATAATCTAACTTACCAGAAATATTTTTGGGATGCTTTTTACTCATCCAGCTACGGAGGTTTGGTGTCTTGAAAAGAGTTATTGAAAATTAGAAAGGGCAACTTTTGATTTGGTTGAAATTTTTTTTTCAATAATGTTACACTGTGTTCATGAACCATCCTGATTTTAAATTTTATAAACTTTTTTCCGTAAGTACACTAGTTACCATAATAAATTGAACAGTAAAATAAAAAGAAGGAAAATCTATCATATTTGCTCTTCTTCTGAACATGACTCTACAGAAGAGCAATTCTCCAAAGAATAAAATTTTTGTTCCACAGAAAAAAAATATTTTGAGTTAATTGAATATACTTCTAAAATTGTCCTAATCCAAACAAACTATGTTGAATTTTGTAAGCTTTCTCGAAGAAAATATTTTTTTGATAATTAAATAAGTTTCTAAATATAAATACAAAAAAAAATCACAAAATACCGTACTTTTTAAACTACTCAACTTTTCATAACATGCAATATGGGTTTTTAACTGATCTAGTATTTTTGGAATTAAATGCTATAGTTTTCACAAAATACCGTACTTTCTCGAATATACTAAAATTTTCACAAAATGCCTTCAATTTTTTAAATAGCAACGTTATTTGCAACATGGGTATCAAACGTAGCTAAATTTGTTATCCTTTTTCACTTTCATTAGAGTTTTTTTTTTTTTTTGTTAAATAATCAAATTTTCTCAAAGTATCGTATATTTTTGGTACAAAAAAATGTTCAATATGGGTATCAAACATTTAAAATTTTGCAAGCATTTTCACTTTCACTGTTTCAGAGTTTTTGGAATCAAATACTAAAATTTCCACAAAATACCATATTTTTTAAAATACTCAAATTTATATAATTTGCAATATGGGTATCAAATGATTTAGAATTTTGCAAGCATTTTCATTGTTTAAGAGCATTTTGAATGAAAAACTCAAATTTTCACAACAGTGAAAATGCATGCAAAAATTTAAATTGTTTAGTACCCATTTTGAAAATTATGAAAACTGGAGTACTTTAAAAAAAACGGTATTTTGTGAAAATTTGAGTATTAAACAAAAAACAAATAAAAGTGAAAAATCATACCAAATTTTGCTTCGTTTAATACCCATGTTGCAAATTTTAATAAATTTGAGTATTTTCAAAAAAATCACGATATTTTGTACAAATTTGTGTATTTAAAAAAAAATAAGGCAATTTGTGAAAATTTTAGTATTTAACAAAAAAAATATTTAAAGTATATCAAATTTCGCTTTGATATAGCTAATTATGAAAATTTAAGTACGGAATTTTGTGATTTTTTTTGTATTCTGACTTTGAAACTTACTACATTATCAAAAAATATATTCTTAGTGAATGCATTGAAAATTTAACATGGTATTGATGGTTTAAGTCAATTTAAGAAAATATTCAAAACGTGTTTTCGTCCGTTATCGTCAATAAGATTATCACCGATAGAATCATCGAAATAACGATAACCACTATAATTATCGTTAGACGCTAATATTATCAACAATAATTCTATCGATAAACAACCTTTCTCAGCAACCATTGGACCTATGTAAAATGAATTTTTGATTGCAAATCTGGTTTTACATCTAAAAATAAAGTCAACAATGTTTTTCGACTTTTTTCTTCCACGTTGAAAAAAAAAATGTCTTCGTGAAATTGATGAACAAAAAATGTTACCCGCTTATGCAATGGCTCAAAATGTATTTTTTAACATCCTTGAGACATCACAAAATATAATTTTATTCTAAAAAATCCTGATGTTAAGATAAGAACTTATAAAACAATTATGTTTATTTTTTTGAATTCTTCAAAACCATAACAAAATTAATATTTTTTGGCATTTAATGTATTATCAATTGTGAAAAAACGCCTTTTTTCAATGTCGAGTGGGTTTAGGTACAACATTTTAATTAAGTCCCAAATTGCAGTGCACATTTGCCAACTTAATGTGTGCACCCCAACAACCTACCAAAATTCCAACCCAGCCCAGTTTGCACACGTGCTAAACTAGAATTCCACGAATTCTTTGCATACTTTCCACCGCCGATGGCACCGCTGCCGGTTGCTGTCAGGACATTATTTCACCACGCGGTTGCTCACATAACTCTGCCACGTGTCACTTTGGGGGCGCAACTCGCTGTGACAAGGAAATTACTCCCAGGCAGCTTCCGCGGAGGTGACTCCATTGTGAGATCCCATCTGGTTGCATAATAATTAATAACAAGATGAAGAAAAAAGCAGTCCCGGAGAAGCTTTCACGATGCTGTAAGCTCTTCAAACACACACACACACAAAGCACTTGCACTTTTCTGCCTCGGTTGCGGGAGAGTTTCCGCTTAAAAAGCTTTACAACCGCAGCAACGCGTAACAACTTACAACCTAGAATTTACAACACACTCACCAGATAGTTGGAAAGGTGACGCAAAGTTGCGGTAGCACACACGAGCACATAAATCTACATCTTTTGCTGGGAAGCACGCGTGGGAAAACTTTTCCCCTCCCCCTCCCTCTTCATGCGGCGACCCTTGAGTGAAATGAAGACATTTTCTGGAAGACAACAAGCAGCTGCTGCTCGTCCTGAAGTGTTTAAATGCATTCTGGCTGCTCCTCCGCCAAAACGGTTAACTCGTTTCGTTTAGGGGGGCGCCGGGGTTGAAAGTTTTCCGCGCGCGATGTTTAAGTTGCTCGCAAATTTGCGCTGGTTTAGATAATTAACAAGTTTTGCTATCATAATTAGAGGGATTTGGTTTCGCACGCGGGAGATGGATAGATGGTTGGATGGTTTCGAAGCAAAGGGCTGAGGTAAATTGGAGCGTTTAAAAGCGTTGGGTAACTCGCTGGGAGGAGTTATTTGCTCTGGTTTATGTAACCTTGAAGTTAAGGTTGCGAACAGATGATGTCATATTTCAAAAAACTTTCCTGTTCCTGTGTGATCTTTATCATTGGAGCTCTGCAATGTGTTTGGTTTAGTTTTTAATTTACAGGTTCAACTTACCTTGTTTTCGATATTGTCAACCTACACAAAATCGGAAAATTGGTCTTGGTGAATCCATTTTGTTTAGGCGGTGATATTAAGTCCTACAGCCATTTGAAAAAGTTACTTAAATTTTCGCCTTGATACTTTTTATGAAAGTTTTTTCTAAATCATGCAAGCAAAAATTGTTTTGAATTCAAAAATCCTACATGCAAGTGAACCCAAAAAATTAATAAAAGTCAAATACTTTTTTTATTTTTCTACTGTCATCACACATATTCAGAACATCCATAGACTCGGAACACCTTGTTGGAAATTCGATGTTATCAATATTGCCTACGACTCTATTATTTCACTAGCAAAGGATGTAATTTTTACAACTTTTCGAAGAGCAGCTAAACAGGCCCTGATAATTGACTGTACCATACACCCAAAATTCAGAGTCGAGATAATCGTTCTCTCAAAATTTATTGAGGGCTCAGTGCCAAAATCGATAGAATAATGGTACCAACTCACACCATCATAACAAATGAGTTCATTCGTTAGTTGAATCAATAAATCTCCAACAAGTGTCATACATCGACTTCTGACTTCTCCTTGGTCACCAAGCTGTGGTGGCCGAGGCAGCTAAGTCATTGGATTGGTTTGTCAAAGGTCTTTGGTTCGATTCCCGTTGTCGACACTTTTGGTTTTTTGTTTGACGGATGAACTTTTTTTGCAAATGAACCTCGAGAGAATAGTTCTATCGCCCATCTCGAGCTGTGTTCTCTGCGTCCGTGAATGGTACCACTATTCTCTCGACTCGAGACCATCATTCTCTCGGACTAGCGCTGCCAGTTTTGGGTGTAGGGTGACAAGAAAAATTGAAAATTTTGGAAAATCAACTCGGATCGTTTTGCACCCTTAGGCAAAGTAGTAGGGAACTAAATTTCCTACAAGAATCTCACACTTGGGCAATTTTGGGAGAGACCCGCGTCACCTAGCAGAAAAATACTAAAACGATGTTTTTCTGCATACATTTTTGCGATTTTCCCCATATAAACATCAACGATAAAAAGCGACCCTTAAATCTTAACCGATTTGGCTCAAAATTGGCACAGTTACTTATTTTTGCTTAAGGATTCGAGTTAGAGGGTATCATTTTTTTTTATGTCACCCTACTGTACCATCATTTTGGGATGTGTTTGTCCCTCCCACAATTATGGAACACCTGAACTTATCTATCAACACCACAGAAAAATGAGCAATATTGACAATGTTTTTGCTAAATTAAATTTTTGTTTTTTTTTTATTTGGATGCAACTGGCAAATTTTCTGCAATTATTTTTCTTTTTTTTTATTTGGATGAAATAATGTGTGTACCTTTTCTGTGACCAAAGATAACGTTTTACATAATTAGTACCTCCATACAAGTCTCCATCAGCGATGGAAGAATCATCATCAAAAGAAAATCTTTGAACGTTCATCAAGAGAAAAAAATCCGAAGGGATCATGGCTCTTCTCTCTCGCGCACGAAAGATCGGTAAAAAGAAAATCAAAAAATCATCATCTTGATTATTCGGCGGAACATCTTTCTCACTACTACACTTGCAAGCGTAACGTCACAGATCGAAAACTGACCTGTCACTTTTTGTAGATGGACAATGTTTGTATAATAATTTTAAGTGGTGCTGACAAGGAAATTCATGAAAAACCATCAACGGTTTGATTTTCTTGGAGAAGTTCGGGAGCGATTTTCATTTGCGTGATTTGCCTCCTCTCTCTTTCGCGGGTGAAGAAAGCTCGCACGCTAAAATGATTTGTTTGCGATTATGCCATCCCTGGTCTCCATACAATTTTGCTGCTATTAAAATGCTATTAAAATATTTAAAAACCTTCATCTCGAAAATGGATTTCCTGCTCAATTTGGTCTCTTGGGCAAAGTTCTTAAAATAAATTATCCATTTTTTTTTATTCGATTGCTCATACAAAATATTAAATTCGGCAAAATGACCATATTTGAATTATTTTGGCATCATTTTATTCATTTGGCAATGCTGCAAATTAAAAAACTAAGAAATAATTAAAAATCAAGGAAAAAACTCAACAATCTTTTCTTAATTTTATGTTCACATGTGAAATTAAATCTGCAATCAAGAGTTCTTCACATAACATTTAGGTATAGCCTTCTAAAATTCATTATTTTTTATTTAAAAACCTGGCCTCATTTCTGAAGGTATGCTTTTGAAAAGATTAGAAAATTTCCTACAAATCAGCTTAAAAGGCATTAAAGATCAGACGAATGCTTGCTGACATCCAGTCTCTGAGGGAAAAGTAAATAGGAAAAGTTTTTTTATGTATCGACGATAACTCAGCAAACATGCGTTCGATTTTCAATGTCATAAAATGAAACATTTATAAAATTTACCGTTCTCCAGAAAAAAAAATATTTTCAAAATATTCAAATCAACCCTAACATTTGATGTAGTGATAAAAATATGCCTCATAAAACATGTCCAAATGTTTGGGTAGATTTGAAAATTTGAAAAAACTTCAGCTTTCAAAAATGTTGAAAATTTGAAATTACAGGCCACGGTGTCAACAATTTAATGAAAAAAATGTTTTAAAATGTATAATACACCTGTCCAGTTGTTTTGTTAAATTTCCAAAATGTCTAAATTTCAAAATATTTTTAAACGAGTCTTAACATGCTAATTTACAATTATCAATGCAGAAAAAGGCATTTTACATTGTTCTCAGTTGATTAGACTTCTACTTTCATTAAAATTTCGATGTTTTTTTGAAAAAAAAATTTTTGTTTTGCCCCCTGACATAAACTTTGAAAAATATTTGCAGCGGTCTTATGTAAATCTATGCTTTCCAGTTTTCTGCGATATTTCTTTAAGTTTGTTCATTGCAAAGTTCCCAAATCCCAATTTTCTTCGAAAATAGAAAAAAAAATATTGGATCCAAAACAATATTTTGCCTTGTTTTGAAAAGTGATATCGTCAATGTATTTTTGTTATTAAAATGTAATTTTTCTCAGCTTGCAAAAAAAATGCTACTAATGTTAAAGTTACCGGGACCGTGGTGTAGGGGTAAGCGTGGTTGCCTCTCACCCAGTCGGCCTGGGTTTGGTCTTAGAAGGTTCCAGTGGCAAATATTGAGACGAGCTTTGTCTGATCACGCCTTCCGTCAGACAGTGAAGTGAATGTTGGTCCCGGTCTAACTTAGAGGTTAGGTTAGGCCTACTATGATATTTTTTTGGATGAAATTTTTTTGCTGAAACATTAAACTTATATAAAATTTTGATGAAATTTATTGAAATTATTTTATTAAATCATAAATAACTCAGTAGGCGGTGTTCATCGTTTGAATGGGAATTAAATCCAGAAATTTTGGAGAAAGTCAATTTTTATTTTACGAATTTCGGTATATTTCTGCTTATATTGAACCAAAATTGATACTTTTTTATGGAAATTGTTCAGAAAAAAAGTTCGCTACAATGTGATTGATTCGAAATTTTTTTAAATCATTTTAGTGTTGCATGGCAGAGGATTGAAAAAATAATTTTGTGAACCTTTTGGGTAATAAATAACTTTTTAAATGAAATACTCTAAGTTTAGCAATGGTTTAAGCTTGAATTTGTATCCGGGCAATCTGTTGCTGTATTTTTATGACAAATTGTACAAAGAAAAGATTTTTATTTGGTCGTATTGAGGTTTCCAGCTTGGATGTTGGGGTTATTTCAAAGAAAGCTAGAAATCTGGTAAATTTGGGTTGGAAACTTTTGATTTGAGGTCAAATATGTAATTTAGAGTCTCTTGAGGCACATTCATAAGAAATTTGATGGATATGAACATGAACCCATCGATTTCCATCGACTTTTCTGAAGAAAAATCCTATAAAATCGAAAAAAAAATCTTCAAAAAAAAAGTTGCTCTAGACCCCCCGACGAAATATTTCGCCGGACCCCGCAAAATGTCGGGAAAGAGCCCTTCATTCATGGTGCCAAATATAAGACTTGCTGAATTTTTTATCTTAAGTTTGTTCTAGGAAACACACCGTGCAATGGCCTAAATTGATTTTTGGTCATTTTTACAAGCTTTTGAAAAATTGTCTTATTTTTTTCGAAGAAATGCAAATTTTTGTTTACATTTCACCCTGTAAATTGTTTGTGCATAACCAACCGTGATGAAATTTTAAGAGATGTGAGTATAGGTAAATTTATTCTAAATGCATTTCGAAAATTTTTCCAAATTTCGAGAAATTTTACTTCTAAATTTTGCTTCTCTGGAGTAACCATGGGCGAAAGAGGGTTAACTTTCTCTTTTCTTCCAATTTTCATTTCCCGCACAAGTTACTCTGGCAAACCGTTTCACATGTGCCACTTTGCTCGCTAAATTAAGCAACCGGAAACTGCCTCAATCGCGCGTTCCCACCAGACCCAAATGGCAAACTCAAAAACCCCTAAAGGGTTCAAAAAGATTGCCTACCTCCCGATGAAAGTTTCCTTTGCCGCTGATTGTGTGTTCCGCACTCTTTCTCTAATTTGCTACAATGAACCGTCGTCGTCTTCATCGTCTGGAAACTTGTTCGCCCCCTTCCACACCCCGTGTGTGTGTTGTGAAAAGTAAAAGTTCCCGCTTGAGTGTTGTTAAAATTTTCAAAGAGAATTTATCATGCAAATCCGATTTCCATAATTACACACTCTGTGCTGGGGCGAAACTACAACGAAAGAATTACACTCAACAAAAAAACGCGTCCTCACTTTGCTTGAAAGTGAACGCAATTTTCACGGTGGTGGAAAATGGGGAAAAGCCTCCGGAGCCTGGTTCGTGTAATTTCATGGGTGCGACACATTTGGAAAACCGAACCGTAATTTACGGTAGCCTCCGAGCGATCCAAAGTTTTCACTTGAAGGGGGGAGGGCTTTTAGTGTGTAGTAGGTAGTTACCACTCTGCGCCACCCACTTGTAAACTGCTTATGTTTCAATTATAAAATTCATAAAATTTTCCTTTTCACTGGTACATGTGCTGGGCTGCAGCAGACTGCATTCTGGAGCTCTAGTGGGGGGAAATTGTTGCAGCTAAGCCGATTAAGTTTTGTAATACTGGTTTGTTTGTACATTTGCATCGCTTGCGCTGGAGCAAAAGGGAAAACTCGTCCGTCTGCTCCGGCTGCTCATGTATCGTTCCGGCGACGTTGGAACAGCAGAACAGAAACTATGGATCGCAGAAAAAAAAACTTCTAGTAATTAGGAGCTGAAAACAGCGTGAAAGGGGCTTACCAGTGTGTACATGAATATACAAAACACTTTAAATGGACTCATAATGGTAATCTTTTTATGTCCGATCTTTGCGGCAGGGGTGTGTTTGATGGGCTTGAGCTAGGTAGATGCGCATTTGGCTGAGGGCGCCTACAGTGCATACATGATTTTTAGGGCGCTGACAGTCACTAACTGATATGTGAGGCGCTTATAGTGGAAACGTATTTTTAAACTTAAAAATAAAACAAAATCCTAAAGTACCTAAACATACACATGGTTCTTGATGGTTAAACAAAGCGTAGATTAAATTAAAAATTAAAAAAAAAAATATATGGTAAATTTACCTAGTTTAACAAAGTAGTACTTATATAACGTAAGTTTAATTTTGGGGATTAAAGATTACTATTTTTGCATAAATTTTATTTTTTGGTACGATTTCTGCTGATTTTTTTTTTCTGTGATTTTGAATCAATATTATTAGAAATTAAAAAAAAGTCTTGTCGCAAAAAGAACGATACATGCCTGTGAATCCGTTGCCGAAACTGCAAGGTTGAAGAGGGCTAGATTATAAGGTGTTACGTCGATTCCGCATTATCAGAAATAAAAGTTATTTTATGTTTTAGATTTTTTTTGCATTCAAAAATGTACGCACCTTTCCGCAAATTTATTTTAGGAAAATTTCAAAAATTCTTTAACGGTTAGTAAGGTAATTCGCTTAGCTAAACACTTGCTAGAAAGTGTCAAAGATTTCAAGAACCTATAGGTTTGAAAACATTATTTAGTAAACTTCAAATATAAGATCAAAACAGACAAACAGTGACTTTTGCCCTTAACTTACACAAACTTCATATTATTTTTGAAAATTCATAAAATTGACTCTAAACCTAGTCGTAAACCCTTTCTTTGTCCCGTCCTACTCGATAATGAAAATGCCCATCCCCCAACGTGGACAAATAAAAATGTTTTGTCTGCAGCGTGGAAAAACGTAACCCATTGTAATGAAACAATAGAATCTTTTAGTTATTTAAAATTGTTAAGGTCGCACCTATCATAAAAAGATAGCTCTATCTACACATAATTAAATTTGATCCATTTTGGAATTGATAATAAAAACTGACTCTCGCGTATTCAATCCAGAAGTCAGAATTATATATTAACAGGGTATCCAGATCCACGGTAAGTTTCGGAGAACAAATCTAAGATAAAAGTGAATATTTTTTATCGATTTTAATGTATATTTCTATGGAAAAATCACATGAAATTGATAGAAACACGTACATTCATATTTATCAAATTTGTCATGAACATGCCTTGAATGACTTGAACGGGACCATCCATAAACCACGTTGGCACTTTAGGAGGGTATGGTGATTGTCCACGATCCATACAAAAAAGTTTTTTTTTTGTATGGACAATTGTCCACAAGAGGGGGGGAGGGTGGTGGAGGTAACAGATTCCCAAAAAAGTGTCCACGTGGTTTATGGATGGTCCCAACTTGAAAATAACATATATAAAAAAATCCTTATTCAGTTATCCGAAAAACACAATTACTTAATAAGGAAAGGAGGCAGAATTCCTAAAATAAAGGAATTTCGTACTTTTTTTTTTATTTCAGTGTATGGCTTTTGAACTTTATCTTTGCAATCAAATCGGAGAAAACAGATTGACTAGCTCTCAATAACATAATCTGATGCGGTTTAGTATTACCTAAAGCGTCCAATTTCCCAGGGTTACAAAATTCCCGGGAAACGGTAAATTTTAAATTTATTCAAAATTGTTCTTATATTGGTTCTGGTTAATATTCTTCAACAAAATTGTATAAAATAGTAACATAAATGATCAAATTAAGTGCGATGTTCAATTAATGCCTTAACTGCTTGCAAAAACATTTTCAAGAAAATATATTGGTATTCTAAATTTATAGACTATTTCTAAATTTACTAGTATATTTTTTTTTTTTGCAGTGATATTTTTCCAATCACAGTCTTTTGACGGCGAGTAAAATGAATCCATTCTTCAAAACCATAACATTGCTATTGAATATGGCTCTGTGAACAGTTTGAGAGAATATGATAAAGAATAATATTGAGACGACGTTAAAATAAAATACAAAATAATGAAGAAAATATGGATTTGTTGGCAAATCGTTTTTCTTGAACAAATCTTACTTCTTTGAGCTCATGAATAAATAGATAAGCATTGAATTCACCTTAAAAATCAGCTTTTTCACTTGAAATTTCATTTTCATAAAATCACCTTCTACATAATACGAAGTAGTTTTTTTTTAATGATTCAGCTTAATAAATGATTTCGTCTAAAAGAATTTTCATAGCAATAAAAGTAGTTCAGTTCATATTAAACCTCTTACGCCCTTGTTAGCTCAAGTTTTTTTTCTTGATATTAAACTGTTAACACTTTTTAACAAATTTACCAATATTTTTTTGAATAACCCTCTCTGAGACATCAATTGATATTTTTTTCAATTTTCATCCAATTTGGCCATGGTAAACAAAACCGTAAAAAACATAATTTGATCTTGGCAGAACAGGATGCCTAAGTTTCAAATGATATAACAACAATTTTTGTTTAAAAAATTAACCAAAATTATAATAGTTAATTTTCATTTCATAATATCGTAATTTTTGTTGCTCAACGAATAAACAAGATCCCAGTTGTGAAAGCTTCAGAAACTAATATTTTTTGAAATATTTATACTTTGATATGAAATTTTCAGGCGAACTGAATGGTTATAAGAACAATAAATTGAAATGAATAAAATAAAATTGAGTTTTTCATTACTATTTTTTTGAAAATTTAAAAAAATGTGCCAAAAAGTTAAGAAAATTATGAAACTATATTAAGCGCAATTATCGTTACTTTTAACGGCATTGCTTTTTTGAGACAAGAAATTGATATCAAAATTTTATTTAATTTCTTTAAAAAAATAAATATGAGCATTCAAAATGTCTCAGTTAACTCTTCCTTATGTGTAACTAAGCGAAATTCGCATATTTCAGCTAGTAACGAACAAATACTGATATTTTATTGTGAGAACTTGTTCCGAAAATTGTTCTTAGAGATCTAATTGATAAAGTCTAGATTATACAAAGTGGAATCAAATTAGATAATTTATAAGAATATGTGCAATTTGCATAGATTATGTAGGGGAAATATACCCATTTTAATCACTCTAAGCCGTTCGACCAATTCTCATCACTTTTGCCGTTTTCCGCTATTAAATCAACATTTTCAGATGTTTCATCAATGGAGAGTTGCTTGCTCACTTTTATTTGAGCTATTTAATACTTTGGAACAGTCAAAAACACTTTATAAAAGCTGTAATTCGTTATCAAAGTGCTGATAGGCCGATAATAGAAATAGGCTGAGAAAGGGTATAGTTCCCCTATATGTATTAGGATGTAACAAAAATTACATTTTGGCGGGCATTCAGAGGTTTGTTTCGGTGGTCATACTGAGCTCAAATCCCAAATATGAGCTTGATTGGATGTAACAGGAGCTGGCGCTTTGCATTTGAATTTTAAATGGGATTTAACCCGTAAAAAGATTTTTTTTCAAAAATGTAATTTTTTAAGGCACTTTGGCCACTGAAGCGCTTATTTTCAACATCACTGGCGTGTAGGCCCGATTCTTGCACATCTTTTGGTATATATAACATTGATATTTGGAGCACCCCGAAGCTCGGTACAGACCTTCAAAGTTTGGCATTTTTTCGAAAAATCGATCCCAGCATAATCAAATGGTGTCTCGGACGCCGCGAGATGCGACGTTATCTTTTTTACGATTCAGTAGCCAAAGTGCTTAAAAAATATAATAAGCATATTGTTTCAATCAATTTTCAGTGACTTTCCAAAGAAAATCTGATAAGATCGTTATAAAATTCTTAGATTCTTAGAAGAAGTTGCACTTGGGGCTAAATATTATATTTCAATTTACCCCTAAAAATTTCGGGAAATAGACTTTCTTACAAGGTGCAAAATATCAGACCTACCTTATTTATCTAGGAGAACTCTAAATAATCACACCGTGTACATTGTACACTGTATGACTTAATTAAAATCAAACTATGTTTCATTTCCCATATCAGTTCTCGATCTATAAAGTAAACGAAATCACTTAGTAAAGTCCTCTACTAGAATAAAGTTGCCACATAGAGATTTGTTTTGAGTCCCTATCACTTCGAAAAAAGCCTTAACCAGAAGCGAAGATCTCTTTCATCAAAAAATAAAACAGCAATTAAAAAAATAATATTAATGGTACTGATTTCAAAAGTATTCTTTTTTTCAAAGCTTCGGGGTAAATGTTCCGAAAAACTCTACCCGTCAAAAATCATCCTCTGTTAGAGGATAAAAAGAGTAAGTCAGCCTACACAAGTCATCTGTTGGAAACATGTTAACAAAGCGATGCATAAGGTTTGCATGCCCTGAGAAGCTGTTGCTGCGAAGTGGTTGTTCAAGAATGCTACACCGTTAAATACTGTAAGCACAGAGTTAAAGGATGAATAGCACGTATTTACAATATGAAAGATGATAGTGTTCTCATAAACATTGATGATCGTGCCAAAAAAAATAAAACGCTTTACGCAAATGAATGACGAATAAGATTTTGCGCACTTCCAAACAAATAAAAAATAAATCAATGCGATTGTGCTATTAAAACGAGCTCCAACATTTTTACCAATTCGGAGTATCGATTCACCTGAAGGGTAGGCTTACTCCTTCAATATGAGAAAGTCATTTGAAATCATTGGTCCAAATTTGGTACATTTTGGTGAGCGAGTTGGCTTCTCTCGCTCTTGGGGAAACATATAGTTGCGTGCGCACAACAACCAAAAATCATATAGTCAAATAAAAAAAACTTATGCATCGCAAGAGTGACAAAGCTAAATTTAAATTAAACAAACAACAAACCATCGCGCAGCGATCGCGCATCGACTTAGCGACTTTGCGACAGACTGCGACAGCACTACCTTGGAACACTGAAATGTTTGGTTGACTTTCCAGAAAGAGTGCATATGACTTGAAAAAAAGAAAAGGGCGCTTCAAAATTGAGCCAAGAAATTGATGAAACTTGGTGCAAGCCCTTTTATGGTCAAAAATATCGTTTAACTTGAATATTTTTCCTTAAAAAATAAATAAATTTGAGCAAACAGCTAAGTAGATGTCATCTACTCAAATCTACCCATAAGCACTCCCCTGTTCAATTTTTTTCAGCCATAAGGGTGCCTCCAGTCAAATTTTCATATCCAGAATATCAATACAATTTTTTAAGTCGTAGGGGCGCCTCCAGTCAAATTTTCATATTGAGAATTTCAATACATTTTTTAAGTCGTAGGGGCGCCTCCAGTCAAATTTTCATATTGAGAATTTCAATACATTTTTTAAGTCGTAGGGGCGCCTCCAGTCAAATTTTCATATTGAGAATTTCAATACATTTTTTAAGTCGTAGGGGCGCCTCCAGTCAAATTTTCATATTGAGAATTTCAATACATTTTTTAAGTCGTAGGGGCGCCTCCAGTCAAATTTTCATATTGAGAATTTCAATACATTTTTTAAGTCGTAGGGGCGCCTCCAGTCAAATTTTCATATTGAGAATTTCAATACATTTTTTAAGTCGTAGGGGCGCCTCCAGTCAAATTTTCATATTGAGAATTTCAATACATTTTTTAAGTCGTAGGGGCGCCTCCAGTCAAATTTTCATATTGAGAATTTCAATACATTTTTTTAAGTCGTAGGGGCGCCTCCAGTCAAATTTTCATATTGAGAATTTCAATACATTATTTTTAAGTCGTAGGGGCGACTTCAGTCAAATTTTCATATTGAGAATTTTAATACAATTTTTTAAATCCTAGGGGCGCCTTCAGACAAACTTAATTTAAAAAATATCGCTCCTCGACTTGGCGACTTTGCGACAGACTGCGACAGCACTACCTTGGAACACTGAAATGTTTGGTTGACTTTCCAGAAAGAGTGCATATGACTTGAAAAAAAGAAAAGGGCGCTTCAAAATTGAGCCAAGAAATTGATGAAACTTGGTGCAAGCCCTTTTATGGTCAAAAATATCGTTTAACTTGAATATTTTTCCTTAAAAAATAAATAAATTTGAGCAAACAGCTAAGTAGATGTCATCTACTCAAATCTACCCATAAGCACTCCCCTGTTCAATTTTTTTCAGCCATAAGGGTGCCTCCAGTCAAATTTTCATATCCAGAATATCAATACAATTTTTTAAGTCGTAGGGGCGCCTCCAGTCAAATTTTCATATTGAGAATTTCAATACATTTTTTAAGTCGTAGGGGCGCCTCCAGTCAAATTTTCATATTGAGAATTTCAATACATTTTTTAAGTCGTAGGGGCGCCTCCAGTCAAATTTTCATATTGAGAATTTCAATACATTTTTTAAGTCGTAGGGGCGCCTCCAGTCAAATTTTCATATTGAGAATTTCAATACATTTTTTAAGTCGTAGGGGCGCCTCCAGTCAAATTTTCATATTGAGAATTTCAATACATTTTTTAAGTCGTAGGGGCGCCTCCAGTCAAATTTTCATATTGAGAATTTCAATACATTTTTTAAGTCGTAGGGGCGCCTCCAGTCAAATTTTCATATTGAGAATTTTAATACATTTTTTAAGTCGTAGGGGCGCCTCCAGTCAAATTTTCATATTGAGAATTTCAATACATTTTTTAAGTCGTAGGGGCGCCTCCAGTCAAATTTTCATATTGAGAATTTCAATACATTTTTTAAGTCGTAGGGGCGCCTCCAGTCAAATTTTCATATTGAGAATTTCAATACATTTTTTAAGTCGTAGGGGCGCCTCCAGTCAAATTTTCATATTGAGAATTTCAATACATTTTTTTAAGTCGTAGGGGCGCCTCCAGTCAAATTTTCATATTGAGAATTTCAATACATTTTTTAAGTCGTAGGGGCGCCTCCAGTCAAATTTTCATATTGAGAATTTCAATACATTTTTTAAGTCGTAGGGGCGCCTCCAGTCAAATTTTCATATTGAGAATTTCAATACATTTTTTAAGTCGTAGGGGCGCCTCCAGTCAAATTTTCATATTGAGAATTTCAATACATTTTTTAAGTCGTAGGGGCGCCTCCAGTCAAATTTTCATATTGAGAATTTCAATACATTTTTTAAGTCGTAGGGGCGCCTCCAGTCAAATTTTCATATTGAGAATTTCAATACATTTTTTAAGTCGTAGGGGCGCCTCCAGTCAAATTTTCATATTGAGAATTTCAATACATTTTTTAAGTCGTAGGGGCGCCTCCAGTCAAATTTTCATATTGAGAATTTCAATACATTTTTTAAGTCGTAGGGGCGCCTCCAGTCAAATTTTCATATTGAGAATTTCAATACATTTTTTAAGTCGTAGGGGCGTCTCCAGTCAAATTTTCATATTGAGAATTTCAATACATTTTTTAAGTCGTAGGGGCGCCTCCAGTCAAATTTTCATATTGAGAATTTCAATACATTTTTTAAGTCGTAGGGGCGCCTCCAGTCAAATTTTCATATTGAGAATTTCAATACATTTTTTAAGTCGTAGGGGCGCCTCCAGTCAAATTTTCATATTGAGAATTTCAATACATTTTTTTAAGTCGTAGGGGCGCCTCCAGTCAAATTTTCATATTGAGAATTTCAATACATTTTTTAAGTCGTAGGGGCGCCTCCAGTCAAATTTTCATATTGAGAATTTCAATACATTTTTTAAGTCGTAGGGGCGCCTCCAGTCAAATTTTCATATTGAGAATTTCAATACATTTTTTAAGTCGTAGGGGCGCCTCCAGTCAAATTTTCATATTGAGAATTTCAATACATTATTTTTAAGTCGTAGGGGCGACTTCAGTCAAATTTTCATATTGAGAATTTTAATACAATTTTTTAAATCCTAGGGGCGCCTTCAGACAAACTTAATTTAAAAAATATCGCTCCTCGACTTGGCGACTTTGCGACAGACTGCGACAGCACTACCTTGGAACACTGAAATGTTTGGTTGACTTTCCAGAAAGAGTGCATATGACTTGAAAAAAAGAAAAGGGCGCTTCAAAATTGAGCCAAGAAATTGATGAAACTTGGTGCAAGCCCTTTTATGGTCAAAAATATCGTTTAACTTGAATATTTTTCCTTAAAAAATAAATAAATTTGAGCAAACAGCTAAGTAGATGTCATCTACTCAAATCTACCCATAAGCACACCCCTGTTCAATTTTTTTCAGCCATAAGGGTGCCTCCAGTCAAATTTTCATATCCAGAATATCAATACAATTTTTTAAGTCGTAGGGGCGCCTCCAGTCAAATTTTCATATTGAGAATTTCAATACATTTTTTAAGTCGTAGGGGCGCCTCCAGTCAAATTTTCATATTGAGAATTTCAATACATTTTTTAAGTCGTAGGGGCGCCTCCAGTCAAATTTTCATATTGAGAATTTCAATACATTTTTTAAGTCGTAGGGGCGCCTCCAGTCAAATTTTCATATTGAGAATTTCAATACATTTTTTAAGTCGTAGGGGCGCCTCCAGTCAAATTTTCATATTGAGAATTTCAATACATTTTTTAAGTCGTAGGGGCGCCTCCAGTCAAATTTTCATATTGAGAATTTCAATACATTTTTTAAGTCGTAGGGGCGCCTCCAGTCAAATTTTCATATTGAGAATTTCAATACATTTTTTAAGTCGTAGGGGCGCCTCCAGTCAAATTTTCATATTGAGAATTTCAATACATTTTTTTAAGTCGTAGGGGCGCCTCCAGTCAAATTTTCATATTGAGAATTTCAATACATTATTTTTAAGTCGTAGGGGCGACTTCAGTCAAATTTTCATATTGAGAATTTTAATACAATTTTTTAAATCCTAGGGGCGCCTTCAGACAAACTTAATTTAAAAAATATCGCTCCTCGACTTGGCGACTTTGCGACAGACTGCGACAGCACTACCTTGGAACACTGAAATGTTTGGTTGACTTTCCAGAAAGAGTGCATATGACTTGAAAAAAAGAAAAGGGCGCTTCAAAATTGAGCCAAGAAATTGATGAAACTTGGTGCAAGCCCTTTTATGGTCAAAAATATCGTTTAACTTGAATATTTTTCCTTAAAAAATAAATAAATTTGAGCAAACAGCTAAGTAGATGTCATCTACTCAAATCTACCCATAAGCACTCCCCTGTTCAATTTTTTTCAGCCATAAGGGTGCCTCCAGTCAAATTTTCATATCCAGAATATCAATACAATTTTTTAAGTCGTAGGGGCGCCTCCAGTCAAATTTTCATATTGAGAATTTCAATACATTTTTTAAGTCGTAGGGGCGCCTCCAGTCAAATTTTCATATTGAGAATTTCAATACATTTTTTAAGTCGTAGGGGCGCCTCCAGTCAAATTTTCATATTGAGAATTTCAATACATTTTTTAAGTCGTAGGGGCGCCTCCAGTCAAATTTTCATATTGAGAATTTCAATACATTTTTTAAGTCGTAGGGGCGCCTCCAGTCAAATTTTCATATTGAGAATTTCAATACATTTTTTAAGTCGTAGGGGCGCCTCCAGTCAAATTTTCATATTGAGAATTTCAATACATTTTTTAAGTCGTAGGGGCGCCTCCAGTCAAATTTTCATATTGAGAATTTTAATACATTTTTTAAGTCGTAGGGGCGCCTCCAGTCAAATTTTCATATTGAGAATTTCAATACATTTTTTAAGTCGTAGGGGCGCCTCCAGTCAAATTTTCATATTGAGAATTTCAATACATTTTTTAAGTCGTAGGGGCGCCTCCAGTCAAATTTTCATATTGAGAATTTCAATACATTTTTTAAGTCGTAGGGGCGCCTCCAGTCAAATTTTCATATTGAGAATTTCAATACATTTTTTTAAGTCGTAGGGGCGCCTCCAGTCAAATTTTCATATTGAGAATTTCAATACATTTTTTAAGTCGTAGGGGCGCCTCCAGTCAAATTTTCATATTGAGAATTTCAATACATTTTTTAAGTCGTAGGGGCGCCTCCAGTCAAATTTTCATATTGAGAATTTCAATACATTTTTTAAGTCGTAGGGGCGCCTCCAGTCAAATTTTCATATTGAGAATTTCAATACATTTTTTAAGTCGTAGGGGCGCCTCCAGTCAAATTTTCATATTGAGAATTTCAATACATTTTTTAAGTCGTAGGGGCGCCTCCAGTCAAATTTTCATATTGAGAATTTCAATACATTTTTTAAGTCGTAGGGGCGCCTCCAGTCAAATTTTCATATTGAGAATTTCAATACATTTTTTAAGTCGTAGGGGCGCCTCCAGTCAAATTTTCATATTGAGAATTTCAATACATTTTTTAAGTCGTAGGGGCGCCTCCAGTCAAATTTTCATATTGAGAATTTCAATACATTTTTTAAGTCGTAGGGGCGTCTCCAGTCAAATTTTCATATTGAGAATTTCAATACATTTTTTAAGTCGTAGGGGCGCCTCCAGTCAAATTTTCATATTGAGAATTTCAATACATTTTTTAAGTCGTAGGGGCGCCTCCAGTCAAATTTTCATATTGAGAATTTCAATACATTTTTTAAGTCGTAGGGGCGCCTCCAGTCAAATTTTCATATTGAGAATTTCAATACATTTTTTTAAGTCGTAGGGGCGCCTCCAGTCAAATTTTCATATTGAGAATTTCAATACATTTTTTAAGTCGTAGGGGCGCCTCCAGTCAAATTTTCATATTGAGAATTTCAATACATTTTTTAAGTCGTAGGGGCGCCTCCAGTCAAATTTTCATATTGAGAATTTCAATACATTTTTTAAGTCGTAGGGGCGCCTCCAGTCAAATTTTCATATTGAGAATTTCAATACATTTTTTAAGTCGTAGGGGCGCCTCCAGTCAAATTTTCATATTGAGAATTTCAATACATTTTTTAAGTCGTAGGGGCGCCTCCAGTCAAATTTTCATATTGAGAATTTCAATACATTTTTTTAAGTCGTAGGGGCGCCTCCAGTCAAATTTTCATATTGAGAATTTCAATACATTTTTTTTAAGTCGTAGGGGCGCCTTCAGTCAAATTTTCATATTGAGAATTTTAATACAATTTTTTAAATCCTAGGGGCGCCTTCAGACAAACTTAATTTAAAAAATATCGCTCCTCGACTTGGCGACTTTGCGACAGACTGCGACAGCACTACCTTGGAACACTGAAATGTTTGGTTGACTTTCCAGAAAGAGTGCATATGACTTGAAAAAAAGAAAAGGGCGCTTCAAAATTGAGCCAAGAAATTGATGAAACTTGGTGCAAGCCCTTTTATGGTCAAAAATATCGTTTAACTTGAATATTTTTCCTTAAAAAATAAATAAATTTGAGCAAACAGCTAAGTAGATGTCATCTACTCAAATCTACCCATAAGCACACCCCTGTTCAATTTTTTTCAGCCATAAGGGTGCCTCCAGTCAAATTTTCATATTCAGAATATCAATACAATTTTTTAAGTCGTAGGGGCGCCTCCAGTCAAATTTTCATATTGAGAATTTCAATACATTTTTTAAGTCGTAGGGGCGCCTCCAGTCAAATTTTCATATTGAGAATTTCAATACATTTTTTAAGTCGTAGGGGCGCCTCCAGTCAAATTTTCATATTGAGAATTTCAATACATTTTTTAAGTCGTAGGGGCGCCTCCAGTCAAATTTTCATATTGAGAATTTCAATACATTTTTTAAGTCGTAGGGGCGCCTCCAGTCAAATTTTCATATTGAGAATTTCAATACATTTTTTAAGTCGTAGGGGCGCCTCCAGTCAAATTTTCATATTGAGAATTTCAATACATTTTTTAAGTCGTAGGGGCGCCTCCAGTCAAATTTTCATATTGAGAATTTCAATACATTTTTTAAGTCGTAGGGGCGCCTCCAGTCAAATTTTCATATTGAGAATTTCAATACATTTTTTTAAGTCGTAGGGGCGCCTCCAGTCAAATTTTCATATTGAGAATTTCAATACATTATTTTTAAGTCGTAGGGGCGACTTCAGTCAAATTTTCATATTGAGAATTTTAATACAATTTTTTAAATCCTAGGGGCGCCTTCAGACAAACTTAATTTAAAAAATATCGCTCCTCGACTTGGCGACTTTGCGACAGACTGCGACAGCACTACCTTGGAACACTGAAATGTTTGGTTGACTTTCCAGAAAGAGTGCATATGACTTGAAAAAAAGAAAAGGGCGCTTCAAAATTGAGCCAAGAAATTGATGAAACTTGGTGCAAGCCCTTTTATGGTCAAAAATATCGTTTAACTTGAATATTTTTCCTTAAAAAATAAATAAATTTGAGCAAACAGCTAAGTAGATGTCATCTACTCAAATCTACCCATAAGCACACCCCTGCTTTGCGGAGCTAATTGATGCAAGTTAAGCTCTACGACGACAATTTGGTGGTCTAGTGGTAAGCGTGATTGCCTCTCACTCCAGTTGGCCTGGGTTCAATCCCAGTTGACCCCGGTGTTGGCATTCTTCTAGAATAGATTTGTCTGAACACGCCTTCCGTCGAATGGGGGGAGTAAATTCGGTTCCCGGCCTAATTTAGAATAATAATATTGGGTAATTCTCTACCAACTCACACGAAATCGGGAAAAGTTGCCCCGACCCCTCTTCGATTTGCGTGAAACTTTGTCCTAAGGGGTAACTTTTGTCCCTGATCACGAATCCGAGGTCCGTTTTTTTATACCTCGTGACGGAGGGGCGGTACGACCCCTTCAATTTTTGAACATGCGAAAAAAGAGGTGTTTTTCAATAATTTGCAGCCTGAAACGGTGATGAGATAGAAATTTGGTGTCAAAGGGACTTTTATGTAAAATTAGACGCCCAATTTGATGGAGTACTCAGAATTCCAAAAAAACGTATTTAACATCGAAAAAGCACTAAAAAAAGTTTCAAAAACTCTGCCATTTTCCATTACTTGACTTTAAAAAATTTTGGAACATGTCATTTTATTGGAAATTTAATGTACTTTTCGAATCTGCATTGACCCAGACTGGTAATTTTTTCATTTAGAACAAAATTTTTTATTTTAAAATTTCGCGTTTTTTCTAACTTTGCAGGGTGATATTTTAAAGTGTAACAATGTTCTACAAAGTTGTAGAGCAGACGATTACAAAAAAAATGATTTATACACATAAAGGGTTTGCTTATAAACATCACGAGTTATCGCGATTTTACGAATTTTTTTTTTTTAAGTTGGTTGTCGTTGATCGTGGCCGTTCGTGGTCATCAACGATAGACACGGACAACGAAACAAAGAGAAACGCAAAAAGTAACTTTTTCCGTTCCGAATATGTGGGATGACTGTATCTTAAATCAAAAACAATCGGACCATTCTAAAATGATTAGACTCCATTCAAAACAAACGACTGTAGCACTTAATTAGACGATTTACCAATTCCCTTTGGCATAACACTAATTGCTGCAGTCCTTCAGCCGTTTTCTATCTTCAAGGACTTCGAATTTCTCCCATCACAACTTCCAACGTACCATGAAAGCAAAAATCTTTCATCCAGTCAATGCCGGGAGAAGCAGCCATTTCATGAATCGTCGCATGTGTTTACGCATAATCCTCTTCTGGTCGAGGGGGAGAGACGAGGAAAAGCAACTCATCGTTATTGCTCTTCATTAAGGACCAAATCCTTGCTGCTTGCTATAGCTTTCAACGCACATCACTTGTGTTGTACGAGCGAGAAGGTCACATGGATGAATGGAATTTAATTTCTCCCCATTTGAGCTGCTTTATTATGTAAACACACTCCAGCAAAAGCATCCTGACTTGGAAGGTTCGAAGCAAGTATACACGTGGTGGAATCTCCATGGAAGGGCCAATAGCTCACAGCCGGAAAAAAGAGCAGATCTTGGCAGAATCCGTTGCCGTCCTCGTGGTCCACCGGAACCGATGGAAAGAGGTCCTTTTGTATCTCTGTTAGCTTTTTTTGCTGTTGCTGCTGCTCCTTCGAAAACTCGTCTGATCCTGCCAGCAGGGGAAAGCTACTGACTACTCATTGCTCAATTTCAGGACCTTCACCGTCTTCGTCACACAACGCCCCAGCACGAAGGAGGTTAGTTTTGCTCCTGATTGAAGTGGAATCGGACTTGGTCGTGTATTTGGACAGTGTCTACTAAATCTATACAATCTCTATTCTCGTCCGTCCGTCAATCCTTCACCGGCAGCCAGCAGACACGAACACTGGGTGGATGTGTTTAAGTGATTATCGTATTTTGAATGGAAACGGTACGAGCAAATAATACAGAATGGACAGTTCGGCACAGCCACTTCGTCTTCGAGGAAGAAGATTTTTTTCCGAAATGTCCTTTTCAGCGAAACGATTCAAGAGTATTTGCTCTTCAAAGTGATGCGCTTTTGTGGAGCTTCTTTGAAGATGCAAGAAGGAGATTTTCCTGCTCGTTTTTTTCAACTTTAGTTGTGGCTAATACAGGATTATAGCTCAAGCAATCTCACGCAATGAAGCGGTTGATGGATTTGTTAAACCTGACTTTGTCGGTTAAGCAGCCTTTTGAGGAAGTTCGTTTGACGTTTTTAAGTCAGTTAAGCTTGCTTAAGGAAAAAAGTTAACAGTTTGAAATTTCATATTTTTTGTACAAATCAACATTTCTATTATCAACTTTAAACTTATAAACAAGAGATCTCTCTTGTTTATTTAAAAAATCAATTATTTTAAAATATCACCAATTTATATGTTCTTAAGAATAAATAAATAAATTATATGTTCTTAAGAATAAATAA
Organism: Culex pipiens pallens; assembly: GCF_016801865.2. Lineage (NCBI taxonomy): Eukaryota > Metazoa > Arthropoda > Insecta > Diptera > Culicidae > Culex > Culex pipiens. Next base: position 217,815,169 of record NC_068938.1, on the reverse strand, counting down.
TAAATAAACTAATCACATATCGTCCGAAGTTTTTTTTTTTTTTTCGTCCGAAGTCCAATGTTATAGGGCACCAGTTTTTTTTTAGATTTTAAAATGAAGACTTACTTAACATCTAAGTGTCACTAGAACAGCAATCAATTTTATTGTTTCTCCATGTTTGAGTGACTGTATTTTGAAGAACGGATAGACAAAATTTGGCATTTAACTTTCATTCTAATCTAATTCAATCTAATCTAATCTAATCTAATCTAATCTAATCTAATCTAATCTAATCTAATCTAATCTAATCTAATCTAATCTAATCTAATCTAATCTAATCTAATCTAATCTAATCTAATCTAATCTAATCTAATCTAATCTAATCTAATCTAATCTAATCTAATCTATTCTAATCTAATCTAATCTAATCTAATCTAATCTAATCTAATCTAATCTAATCTAATCTAATCTAATCTAATCTAATCTAATCTAATCTAATCTAATCTAATCTAATCTAATCTAATCTAATCTAATCTAATCTAATCTAATCTAATCTAATCTAATCTAATCTAATCTAATCTAATCTAATCTAATCTAATCTAATCTAATCTAATCTAATCTAATCTAATCTAATCTAATCTAATCTAATCTAATCTAATCTAATCTAATCTAATCTAATCTAATCTAATCTAATCTAATCTAATCTAATCTAATCTAATCTAATCTAATCTAATCTAATCTAATCTAACCTAATCTAATCTAATCTAATCTAATCTAATCTAATCTAATCTAATCTAATCTAATCTAATCTAATCTAATCTAATCTAATCTAATCTAATCTAATCTAATCTAATCTAATCTAATCTAATCTAATCTAATCTAATCTAATCTAATCTAATCTAATCTAATCTAATCTAATCTAGTCTAATCTAATCTAATCTAATCTAATCTAATCTAATCTAATCTAATCTAATCTAATCTAATCTAATATAATCTAATCTAATCTAATATGTTACAACGTCTGCCCATACTTCTGCACATCAAAAAATAACCAAATAAAAAAAAATCGGATTTTGGTAATTCAATGTAACGTGTTAAAAATCAGTACTTTCTGCCTTTCTCACCTCAATGATGAAAAGCTATAAAATCACTCGAAAAATGAACTTTTTTATTCGACCTCGTAGACCCACCTTCACGTATACTTATCGACTCAAATAAAAATTCTGAACAAATGTCTGTGCGTGTGTATGTCTGTAAGTCCGTGCACCGAAAAATATGCACACGATTATCTCCGGACTGGCTGACTGGTTTGGACTGTTTTGGTCTCATTCGATCCGTCTTGGGGTCCCACTAGACCCTAGTTAATATTATGAAGTTTAGAAAAGTCTTTCAAAAGTTATGCTAAAAAAACGATTTTAGGTAAACTTCGGAAGATTGTAAAAAAGGTGGTTTTTGTAAGAAAACCCGTCATGCTATATATTGTTAGAAAGGTATTTGAAAACCCGTCATGCTATATATTGTTAGAAAGGTATTTTAAAGAACTTTCCAACGCGTTCAAAAGATTGGAGATCTGACAACCCCATCAAAAGTTATGAGCACCTAAGTGTTATTTAGACACTTTTTTGAGGCCGTATCTCAAGCATTTTGATGAAAAAGTTTTCCGGATCTATCATGCCACCCATCGTATAGGTAATCAAAAGACCTTGCCAATGAGCTCAAAAGATTGAAGATCTGACAACCCTATCAAAAGTTATAAGTACTTTAGTGTTTTTAATACACTTTTTTCAGGCCGGATCTCAGATATTTAGTTAAAAATAAGTGTTATTCACTTTACAACCACCTAATAGTGGATTAAGTAACGTTTTTTTTTCTAAATTAAAAAAAAATCTATAGCTCAGCCGAAGTCACAAAATCGATCAAAAAGTCCCTTCCGAGATTTTCGAAAAAAAAATATTATTTTCAATTGATTGGGTACAGGTGGCAGTGCGTGGCCGAATGGTTACGCTGTCCGCTTTGTAAGCGGATGATTCTGGGTTCGATTCCCATCTGCTCCAACCTTCCATCGGATGAGGAAGTAAAATGTCGGTCCCGGACTTGGTTGTTAGGCCGTTAAGTCATTCCAGGTGTAGGAGTCGTCTCCATGCCATAAGTACAAACAACACACCAAACCAAGCCTACTCCGGTGGAATCGCTGGCGGTGGTTGGACTCGCAATCCAAAGGTCGTCAGTTCAAACACTGGGGTGGAAGGTTCCTTGGATTAGAAAGAGGTTTGGGTGCTCTCCCCATTCAAGTCTTCGGACTCCTAGGTTCGAGCAGAAACTTGCAATAGAGACCACAAAAGACCCGGGGTCGTTAATGTGGATGGTTTTTTTTGGGTATCTTCGGCAAAGATGTATGACAGGACTACTCAGAAAAAAATAGTTACACTCTAAAAAATAATCCCATTTTCTTAAGTAACTTTTTATCAAAAAAAAATTGAACAAACTTTTCCCCCCTTTGTTTTTGACGGACATTTTTAGAAAAATAATATTTTTTATAAGTTTCGATAGGGCCAAATAATTTGATGCAAACCCTACCACTATTTTTAAAAGAAAAAAATAAGAAATTGTTGAGTAATTGAATCTGAAAATGGCTATAGCTCAAAAAGCATTTCATCAAAAAAAATTACAGGTACTTTTTGATTAAGAATTTAATATAACATCTAATTTTTTTTAACTGGCATCAAATAAAAAAAACATTATTAATAATAAACCTTAACATTTCCTAAAACTAAATGTCCCTCATACCTTAAAGCTCAAAGTTGGCATTTTTTTCTGCTAGAATATATCAAAAAATTAATTTTAAAAAAATCTAAAGGGATAATTTTTGTCAAATTCAAGTTTTTGCGATAATAAGTCATTTAAAAACATGATTGAATATTTTTTAGAGTGTAACTGTTATTTTCTAAACAGTCCTCAGCATGAAATCCCTTCGTGAGATAAAAATTTGTATGGAACTTGTATGAACAAACTTATGATGTAAAATGGCTTATTTGGACATAAAAAATCGTTGGAAAAAGTTTCATTCTAATAAAAAATAAATGAATTGAAATCAGATTTTTTTTTTGCGAAATTCTAGGGAACTGCTCTGTTATAACATTTAAAACATGACACAATTAGATTCTGTTTGCAGCCTAAAACCAAATAATCACCTTGTTACTTTTACCTCAAACGAATTCAACTCTGGCCTCAATTCGATTTCCACCCCCCACCAGCATATTTTCCAATTTTCCTCATTTTTCCCTCAGCATTTTCAATTCAATCCCAACCAACAATCAACTTTACTCCGGGAACTTCAACAACACGTTCTTGCTTACAGCACAGGTTGATTCATGGGTTTCTCTCTTTTTTTCCCCGAACAGTCGATCTACATCCAGAAAATAATGTTCGCTTTAGCACGTGTGCTGCCGGTACATTTTGTGAACTGTTTGAACATTCCTAATGCGCCCGAGCTTCATCGGGTCGGACTGGATTTGAATTCTGTACAACTTGAAAGAATTCAAAACTGGCAGGAGAAAGAAGGGGGGGGGGGGAAGCTGCTCGGATGAAAATAAAAATTGTGTTCCGTTTTCCCAACAAAACGTGATTTTCACGAGAGCAGAAGGATGGCTTTCTTTTGGATGGTGCTTTCGTTTCAAGCAAAAGGGTGCAAAAGGGTGCAAAAGTGAAAGAACACGGAATTGAATGCATCGTACCTCATTCTGAACATGCTGAGCTTTCGAACTTTAAAAAGAAGGTTTTTAGGATTCTCCAAAAATTGTTGTTTGATTTTCAATTTGAAGAAAGTTCAGTTGAAGAATTTAAAATAGTTATTTGAGAAAATTCGATACATTTCAATTAATCTTAGTGTATCTTTCCAACGTTTGTGCTTAGAAATTAAACCAAACTTTTTGAATCCTTAAAATCCTTTGACCAAGCATACCCTGCAGGAGGGAAAACTGATGCCAACAGTCGAGCCAACCAAGACAAGGAAAATTTGCATTGAAGAGATGTTTGAACAACTACTATACACACTCCACCCTCTCCTTCTTCACGGGTGCGAGGATCACAAAGCATTCGTTGAGCTTTGGAAAAGTACACTCACACAAAAAAAAACTGAACCAGAACGAGCTAGAATGAACGTTTTGAGGGTGGAGGAAAACTTCTTGCTCGAACCAAAAAGATGCGAAACGCTGAAGCTAGCAGTGAATAACGCAGAAGTTGTGTACATTTTTTTCTGATCTGTTGTGAGGTCAGGGATTCTTTTGGTGGATTTTGTCAGAGTTGTTTGGAAATGAAATTATGGTTTTTAACCAAAAATTAAAAATATATTGAAAATTATGACCACGAAATCATTTATTGACCAATTCTACAAATGAACCATTAAAACTCGTCGACATGCCGTATGAGCTACAATGCTTTGAAGGTGGCTTCTGGAAGTCCTGAATTTGAATATAAATACATTCTGTAACAAAATCACAAAACTGCATCCCTGCCCGAAACATGCAAACGCTCATACTTTGCATCATTTCGCGATACGCTTGTGAAAATTCCTTTTTCCAAGATATTTACCAAAAAACGAAGAAACTGCTGAAGCGTCGTCGCCAGCCAGCCAGCCAGCCAACAAAAGTGGTAGTTTTTCTCGACTTTTTTCCAGCACCCTCTTGGCGCGCAATGGAAAACTGCTCGAGAACTGTGCTGCTCCTTAACCCTCTTCTGCCCAAATTTTTTTTCGAAATTCTTTATTTTTCCCGTGATCAGGAGGTCATTTTGAGCAACTTTTGTTCTACGAAAAACTTTACTTCTCTTGTTTTATGTTTTTCTTGTTTCATTTTTAGTATTTTAATTTGCATTTATCTTGTTTAGTTTATGTTTGTTTTTGGTAGTATTTGGCCTACTCTACCACCTCCTATCATTACAATTTGCCTATCTAATTTTTTCATGTTTTTACAGTAACTTTTTCAATTTTTTGCATGTTTTTGACATTTTCTGCTATAAAATGAAACCATTATCATTTAAATTGTAAATAAATGCGTTGAGGCATAGTCTGGGGCACTAGAAAAATTACTGCATACTTCTTTTTACTTAAAATATAGGAAATGTTAGTAAAAAGCACAGCCAAAGTTGACCCCTAATAAAATTACATTTTTAAAAACATTGGCAAAGTCACATAAAACAAGTCAAACTTCCAACCCTAAAACTTTCCAAAATTTTAAAAGTTGTTCTTTCCAATGCTTTTTGAAGATCAAAAATTGGTTGAAAAATTGATTTTTGACGATTTTTTAAATCGAAGCCCGTCTAGAGGCGGGGTTGGGTTGTAGAGGGTTAAACTTGCGTTCCTCAAACGAAAGGAATTTCCCAGTTTTTCGGAGTGTATTACGGTCGTCGTTGGTCCCCATCGTGTGAATGTGACTTTGCATCCACTTTTCAACGGGGGTTTATTATGTGAGTTGACAACATCGTGCTGGAAAGGGGGGAACACGATTGTCACGATTTCGAGTAGTTGCTTAGAGGAAAGAGCCCGCGCAGAAGATGATTTGGAAGCACAGCGTGGGGTGTTTTGACGAAGTCTCTCGAAGATCATTACGGGATTCGTACAGGGCACACGTCGGTTAGGAGGTGTGTGCTGTACGTGGTAGAGAGATCTCACCGGGAAAATAATGAGCCATTTTGAGTTTTGGGTTGACTCTGGGACCGAACGGGGGAACTATTGTACTTGGAACGACCACAACCGAGGCATTTGCATTTTTGGCAAATAATGAGGGTTGGTTAGGGCTTATGAAAAAGCTAGTGATTTCAGATTGGCGTTATAATTTGAAAAAAAAAAGCATCTTCAAGCTTTTGATTTAGTTAATACAGTCCAGACTCGATTATCCGAAGGCCTCGGAAAATTTTCATCACGAAATCACGAAAAAAATATTATTTTGATGTCTAATTTTTAATTGTTGAGCTTAGGTATGACTAAGGCTACCAACTGTACGGATTTTTTCCTTACCATACGGATTTTCGAACCTCTTCGCGGATTTTTAACAGGCAGGAATTTTTTTAGGTAATTTTACGCATGATAAATATTTGTACGGAATTTTTACAACTTTTTAATCATTGAATTGCTTTTTTGATTTGGACGAAGCTTTTGTTAACTAGAAATTTTTATTTTTCTGTGAGTTTGATTTAAAAAGGGAGAGTTTTCCGGGGTTTCCTCAAATCAAACTTGTCTTGTCTATTGTCTTTCATATGTTGATAGGACCTTTTTTAAAAAAACTCTAGAATTGTTCTTTTAGAAATTCCTAACTAAATATATTTATCCCTTTCCAAAGGCTTTCTAAAACTTGTAAAAACATTTGAACATTTGAATTAACAAATCTAGAGTTTTTTTAAAGGTCCTATAAACTGTTGTGTTTCACATGTTATAGGACCATTTCAATAAAAAAAAACTCTGGAAAAGTGTTCGTGAAAACACTAAGAACGATATTATTCGTAAAAGCAAACTTGGCATTTCGTAAACTTTTAAACGTTTAACAAAAAAAAATGAAGAATATAATGATTTGATTCAAATCACGGTTTATTTTATGAATACTTTTAAACGTGCAAGTCATAAGCACTCTGATAGCATTTTGTGAAATTTGATAGCTATAAAAACGACCCAGTTTTATATTTTTAATTGTAAAATTTATTAAATTTATTTTATCTAAATAATTCATTGACAGTTTTTGTTATATTTTGGTGTCATATTGGCAAAGTATACGGATTTTTGCTCAGCAAGAGTTGGTAGCCTTAGGTATGACCCATAAACTACGCTAAAATGATTTAAATGTTTTTAATCCAAGATGGCGGCCATTATGGCGGTAACAAAATATTGAAAAAATACATTTTATTAACTATTCAAATTCGACTAAAATGGGGTGGCAGAACTCGAATTTGATGTTTAAAACAATAAAAAGAAAAAAACGTGTTCGTGATTCAATTATCCGAAGTCCCATACAAACCTTCGGATAATCGAACTTCGGATAATCGAAACTTCGGATAATCGAGGCTTCGGATAATCGAGTCTTGACTGTATCATTAAACTAAATATCCTACATTTATTTTAATCCGTTCTCTATTCATGAGAAAAAAAAAGCAAAGCAAGCAAGTTTGACACAAGGTTTCGAAGGCCAAAATGGGTTTAATCAGTTTTTTTTATCATATAAAAAAATTGTGAATAGATATTATTAAGGATTGCATAGTTTTTAACAAATCCGTATTATTTATTTAGGAGTGATGAAACGATATTTTTTCAGTAAAGAACTTTTCTTGCAATATATTTTTTTACTAATTTTGTAAACAAAGAGGGCTAAGATAGAATTCCTAAAAATTCATGATTTCAGCAAGTTTTTCAAAACTTGTCGTACACTAAATCCCCTAAATACGCTCCCCCCGATTGCGCCTCCCCCGTTTTGCGCCCCCCGAATCGCGCTCAAACCCCGAAATAACGCTCCCCCGAAATAACGCTCTAATTGGCGCAAATCGGGGGAGCGTTATTGCGGGGTTTTGGCGTAAAATGAGGTTTTCTTTTTTAAAGTACTTTATTAACATATAAATGAAACATTTGTACAAGGGGTCATCCACAAAACACGGATAAGGGGTCATCCACAAATCTGAGTATCCAAGAACTCCCGGAAGTCATACCCTAGATTTCTACCTGATCATCGGGGGTCTAAAAGGGTGTATTAACCATCGGTATAGCTTCAAGTAGCTTCAGTAAACCACGATGGATACTCTGGGGTAAGTTGGGTTGTTAAGGGTCCTCCAGGAACTCCCGGGAGTTATGACCTGATGATCTACCTGATCAACGGTGGTCTATATGGATGAACTAACCATCGGTATAGCTTCAGGTAGCTTCAGTGAACCACGATGGATACCCTTCGCCATGTTGGATTGTTATGGGTCCTCCAGGAACTCCCGGGAGTTATGACCTGTTGATCTACCTGATCAACGGGAGTCTATATAGGTGTATTAACCATCGGTATAACTTCAAATAGCTTCACTGAACCACGAAGGATATTCTGAGGTACGTTGGATTGTTATAGGTCTTCCAGGAACTCCTGGAAGTCATGACCTGGATGTCTATCAGATCAACGGAGGTTTAAATGGATGAATTAATCATCGCTACTGCTTCAGGTAACTTCAGTGAACCACGATGGATACCCTGCGCCATGTTGAATTGTTCTATGTCATCCAGGAACTCCCTTGAGTCATGGCCTGGTTTAAGTAGACACCCAGGCCATGACTTCCTGAATTTCTGGAAAACCCTAAACATTCCAAAAACGCTGCAAAGTATACATCGTTGTCCACTAAAGTTACCTTAAGCTATACCGATGGTAATACACCCATGTAGACCCCCGTTGATCAGGTAGATCATCTGGTCATAACTTCCAGGAGTTCCTGGAGGACCCATAACAATCCAACATGGCGAAGGATATCCTTCGTGGTTCACTGAAGCTACCTGAAGCTATACCGATGGTTAATATACCCATATAGATCCCCGTTGATCAGGTAGATCATCAGGTCATAACTCCCGGGAGTTCCTGGAGGACCCATAACAATCCAACATGGCGAATGATATCCATCGTGGTTCACTGAAGCTACCTAAAGCTATACCGATGGTTAATATACCCATATAGACCCCCGTTGATCAGGTAGATCATCAGGTCATAACTCCCGGGAGTTCCTGGAGGACCCATAACAATCCAACGAACCCCAGAATATCCATCGTGGTTCACTGAAGCTACCGGAAGCTTTACCGATGGTTAATACACCCATATAGACCCGCGTTGATCAGGTAGATCATCAGGTCATAACTTCCGGGAGTTCCTAGAGGACCCATAACAATCCAACGTTACCCAGAATATCCATCGTGGTTCACTGAAGCTACCTGAAGCTATACCGATGGTTAATACACCCAAATAGACCCGCGTTGATCAGGTAGATCATCAGGTCATAACTCCCGGGAGTTCCTGGAGGACCCATAACAATCCAACGTTACCCAGAATATCCATCATGGTTCACTGAAGCTACCTGAAGCTATACCGATGGTTAATACACCCATATAGACCCGCGTTGATCAGGTAGATCATCAGGTCATAACTCCCGGGAGTTCCTGGAGGACCCATAACAATCCAACGTTACCCAGAATATCCATCGTGGTTCACTGAAGCTACCTGAAGCTATACCGATGGTTAATACACCCATATAGACCCGCGTTGATCAGGTAGATCATCAGGTCATAACTCCCGGGAGTTCCTGGAGGACCCATAACAATCCAACGTTACCCAGAATATCCATCGTGGTTCACTGAAGCTACCTGAAGCTATACCGATGGTTAATACACCCATATAGACCCCCGTTGATCAGGTAGATCATCAGGTCATAACTTCCGGGAGTTCCTGGAGGACCCATAACAATCCAACATGGCGAAGGGTATCCATCGTGGTTCACTGAAGCTACCTGAAGCTATACCGATGGTTAATACACCCATATAGACCCCCGTTGATCAGGTAGATCATCAGGTCATAACTTCCGGGAGTTCCTGGAGGACCCATAACAATCCAACATGGCGAAGGGTATCCATCGTGGTTCACTGAAGCTACCTGAAGCTATACCGATGGTTAGTTCATCCATATAGACCCCCGTTGATCAAGTAGATATCTAGGGCATGACTTCCGGGAGTTCTTGGATACCTTACTCGCATTTTGTAGATGACCCCTTACATAAATATTTCATTTATATGTTAATAAAGTACTTTAAAAAAGAAAACCCCATTTTACGCCAAAACCCCGAAATAACGCTCCCCCCGTTTGCGCTCAAACCCCGTAATAACGCTCCCCCCGTTTGCGCTCAAACCCCGAAATAACGCTCCCCCGAATTGCGCTCTCTCCCGGTGTGCGCCCCCCCAAAAAGAGCGTACATGGGGGATTTAGTGTAATAACTATAACCACTTCATGGAATATGAATAAAAAAAACCTATTTTTCAGAATTCAAGGCTAACACTAACTTGATTTTCAATTTCTGTCCGTCTGCAAAAAAAAATAATTCAAATTTCAAGCCAAGTTCAAAAAAAATTAAGCGAAAAGTATCCCAAAATTATTTATGTTTAACAAGCAAAAAAAAATATATATATATATATATTTAACAAGCCTTACCCGAAAAACTTCGTCCTGCTTTTTTTTTTGTTTCCTGACGTTTCTTGCTTGTTTGCTAATTCAGCCTCCTGTGATCAAAATTTGATTTTACGCAGTTTTTCCCATACAATCTGCAGATTTTCCGGAATCGGTTCCAGAGTGGCCAAAGTTGTAACTTTTTGGCGTAAGAACCTTCCTTGGACTTATACGAAACCAACACAACAAAAAGCTCCTCGATCCGACGCTCCGTATTGAACTGATTCGCGTTCGAACAAAACCATCGAAATTATTTATATATATAGAAGATAGAAGATAGATTATAGTTTTGGTACTGCCACAAAAAAGCAATATATTAAAGAAATATTTTTTTAAGTTTTTCCTCTTTTTGTGGTCCCAAAATTCAAAATTTACGCTTATTTGATAAAAAAGCAAAAATAAGAGAAAACAATGAATCTTATAAAGTTTACAATCGATTAAACAAGTTTTTTTCAGTGAAAATTAAAAATGTTCAGCAACAGTTTTTTGCCCTCTAATTTGCCGGGCAATTCTTGAAGAAGGAGGGATAAAAAGATTAAATAAAATTTGGTTTGATTGAGAATTTTAGGTTGACATTTTTATGATGCTTAAAATTTTTCCAACTTTTTCTAGAGCAATATAAAATATCAGAAATTTTGAGTTGAAGATTGTGAACTGTTTGAGAACTCATAAAAAAATAACTTCAATAATCATATAATTTAAAAAAAAACACTTGTTGATTCTAAATCATCTTTTCAATTAGTTTGTTACAAATATTTTTAAAAGTTTAAAAGATGACAACCACTTGAAGTGGATCGGCCCGAAAAATAAGAGAGCAAAAAAAAAATTCTAAAAACTACAAAACTGCAATGGAAATGCAGCTGAAATCAATTTAAAATGTATTTCTCTGCGTTCACAATCATTTTTAGAAAGTTTGGATTAATTCAAAAATCTCTTGTTTTTTTTTAATTTTCGTTTAAACACTTTTATGTTAAAAATTGTTAATTTTGCCAATTCTTACATATTTTGAAATCTAATGATTACAAAACAACTGAACTAATAAAGAAAGCATTTTAAAAAAAACTTTTTTATTCATGTGTTGTGACTATGGCTTATTATTTCAATTTTAATATTTTTTATTCTGGCAGAGCCGAGATACAAAAACTTTTTTAAATATTTGCACTGGCCTTAGGCTGTTGAAAATATTTTTTATAGTTAACACATTTTTATTTTTTGACTTTAGTCGAGGGACATAAACTTCAAAAAAAATTTACAACGGCCTTATTGAACAATAACAAAATGGAACTATAGAAATCATCAGATTTAATTACATTTTTTTGGTCCCCGGAAATCTAAAGTTGAAGGACAAGTGTCCTGAGAAATGTTAAATTTTAAGATTTTTCAAGGGGTGAATCAGGAGTTCACTATATTTTGATATTTTGATTGTTTTCTGTTAGAATATACATAGAACACAAAAATTACTACATTTACTATCAAATTTAAATCATTTAAATTCTTGAATACAAGCAGTCCCTAACTAATAAATAACTTATTCCATTAGGCTTGATTCTGAAACATGCAAAATAGGCTGATTTTGGAGCATTGGAATATAAAAAAAAGACATGTAAACAAAAAAAATGTACATATTTGCAACCTTTTTTATTAGACGTCACAAGATGAAAGCATCTTATAAAAGTCAACGCTCCCCCACACTACCGTTCTTGGAGCAGGTACGACTGATGCATTAAAGTACGTTTGAAAATTGCTAAAATCCCGAAATAAACTACCCTACTTACTGCAAAGTGCTGCCATATGTGTGACGATAATGTGCCGAAATTGTTTTTCTTCTGCCCGAAAAAAGCTCTCACTTGTCGCCCGAAAAGTGCGCACCCACCTTCGAGTCGAGCACCTTCAGAGAACAGAGCAGTAGCACTTTTAATTGATATTTCATGTAAATTGCGAAATCTACTTTAATAAAGCCAGCATAAAGTGTCGAGCTTTCACCGGGTCCCCCGGAATGAAAGTTTATCGTTCAATTTTGCTTTCTCTCTCGCTCGCTCTCTCTTTGGCAACCATATTGTGTGGGGATGTTGTTGTAAGAGTGTGCAAAAAGGGAAATGTGCCATCGCATTGGGTTTTGGGGGTGGGTGGTTTTCATGCAACCCAGCGAACTGCAACACAAAAAGCCGGCGAAAATAACATCCACCGGGGGGAAACGAAAGTGAAAAACACTTTACCGGAGCTTTTTCGGCAAGAGGAAAATAATTTTTCCACTATAATTTATTCCATTCCGAGAAAGTGTGCTCTTTCCCTTCCCAAGACGATGTAAACTTTAGTTGGAAAACTTTATTGCCTGCTGCATTGCCACCAGCTTTTCTTCACTGGTTCTCTCCCGGAGGAGTGCAACACAAGTTGTGGAAAAGTTGTTTCTTCCCCTTTTTTTCCCCCTGTGCTTTTCCTTAGATTTGCAACCACCATTGCCAGAAACAACTCGGAGTGTAATATCAATTAGAATCTTATGCGTCTTTTGGACTTTGTGAAATGCTAAGCCGGAGAAAGTTGGCCCAGCCTGGCTGGCAGGTGATAATTATGGTGAAATGTTTATGGAGTTGGCCTGTCACTTATCGACCGAGACGGGAAGTTGTTGGTCCTGAGGATTGATCTTTAATGCTCGATTGGTCTCCATTTTGGTGTCACATTCAATTTAGCGTGCAATCTTCCTCGTTTCAAACCAGTTGAAGTGCTTTTGTAAGCAAAAAGGAAATGCCTAAAACAACGCGGCAAATAGGTAACGGGAAACACTTTGGCGGAGACATCGTCGTCATGTAAGACGTGTAACCTGCTGTCAGGATTAGGGTGAAGGCTGTCGATCGGATTGTCAATTAAGGTGAATGGCTGCCAGGCTATGGTTTGCATCGTTTTCCGACTTGATAAAATCTTCAGTCAGATAATTGTATTGTTATTATTTTTGGAATGATTATTATGATTTACTTACTTTGTTTTATTATCTTGTAAACTTGCAAAATATTTAAGAAAAACTGGTCAAATTTAAATATCAAAACATTAAATAAAAACTTAAACATTAATTTCCGAACCGGATCAGTACCCTTCTGGAACATTCAGGGTCCACTCTCTCCGGACGCAACAGTTTCCAACTGGCAACTAGTTTCAATCAAATTCATGAAGCCATGACCTGCTCCAAAACCTGCCGTTTCGACAGGGCAAGCCCAGAAGCAAGAATAGAACCGTTTTTCACGTGCATCCTCCCTTTGCCATCAGCATCCACCGAGACCATGCCGGTGCATATTCCCACGCAGGAAATGAGCAACGATAAGCTAGTTTTAGCATATTTAACGTGTCGCTGCTGCTGCTGCTCCTTCAGGGTGATGCTGTCGCCTTCTTGATGCACCACAACCCAGCCAACCAACCAACCCGAGCACGGTATTTTATGTGTAAACTTCCGGCAGGATGAAACTTGTACCGCAGGAGTACGCCACCGACAGCAGCGCAAAAAGCTGCAGCTCAGGTCCTTGAGAGCTCCCTCCTCTAAATAGAGTTGTTGTTTTTGCCAGCCAGCCTCCACACACTTGGGTTATGATGCACTGCTCACATGGGAAATAAAATAAGATAATATCCTGACAGCAAATTAGGTTGATATTGTTTGTCGTTCCCCCCAGCAGAACACAAAAAGTGGCCCAGCTCGCTCGACTCTCGAGAGTCAGTTAAAGTTTTCGGGGCAAGCCAACACAAACAGCACACACACTCTCTCTGCTAAAGGGGCAGTAAAAACGAGGTGGTTGGTGGTGGTCCCCAAAGTCACCCCCCTGGTTTTTAAGGCGAGATTGGGAAAAGTTTTTCATCAACTTGCACCTTGGCGGCAGTATAGAGCAGGAGATCCTGGTGCAGTAGTCCTATTTAGCAGCCGCAGCTGGAATAATAGCAACAACAACACCTATACTGTCGTAGGGCGTTGCGGTTTTGTGGACGCAGTGACCGGAAAGGGCAGCGGTAATGAGGATCAGTTGCCCTCTTTTATCTCGGGTTTCGGTAGGAATCACTGTCAAAAATGATTCAAAAAATTTGAAAAAGTCAACTACACTCTAATTTCAAATGTAGTTCAGGTAACTTTTATCATTGCCGTGATTTTTCGTTAGACGATATAAATTTATATTTATATATTTACATGTAACATACATATTTCACTAAATTATTTCACTAAATTCCTTCTACAAATTGTTTAAAATAGTATCCTACACGTGTTGATTCTTTTTGGTACCGTCATCAGGGGTGACATTGGGTCTGGGGGGTGAGATTGGGTCATACAAAAATGCTGAAATTTGTATGACCCAATCTCACCCCCCAGACCCAATGTCACCCCTGATGACGGTAACGATTTTACTCTTCCTTGTAAAGATATGAAAATCATAATCATTTACCATTGTCAACCTGCAAGTCAATGATTGCTTCACAAAAATTTATAACTTTCGAAACACATTTGTTTTCGAACAAAAAAAAAGGGTACAACCGGCATATGCTGATTCATTTTTGTGCAAAAATTCGTAATATTGAACTTAATACAAATCATTTTAGAGTGATAATCAATTTTGTTTGAAAATTATTGACGGCTTCACCTAAAAGCAACAGAGTAGTTCGTTTTTTTTTTAATCTAATTTTAATGTTTTGGCTGAAACTTTGTCCATGCATTAGCCATGTCAAAAGAAGTCATTTTCATCATTATCCATACAAGTCCCCATACAATTTTGGGGGCTAGTCATACAAAATAGATATGTAAATGTATGAACCGTTTTCGCTGAAGGAAGAAGAAAAAAACCTTTAACTTTTTATCACTAAAAGATAAATGCCCTAAATTAGCAATTTTCAATTTTTGATTTTTTTCACTTGTTTCTTCTGAGCCATATTGCGTGATAGTGCATAATCTGGCTAAGAAGGGAGATATGAAATTTAAAAAACTGTAATTTAGGAAAAAAACGAAAACCCGGACAAAAAAAAATAAAAATCATTTTTTAAAGCAATAGTAAACTTGCTATCAAAAAGAACTTCGTATTTTCATTTTAGACATTTTTTTATAAGGCTGGTACAAATTTTATTTAATGTTTTTGTCTCCCCCTTCTTCAAAGTTGGCCCGAGAAATCAGGGAGCAAAAAAAAAATTTTTTCAAAAAACTTCAATATTTCAATGAAATTTTAAGTGCAATCAGTTGAAATCAATTTAAAACGCATTCCCCTGCGTTTAGAATCATTTTTAGCATGTTTGGGTTGATTAAAAAAATAATAATTTTTGAAAATTTTCGATGTTTATTATCGCAAAAAGTTTTTTTTCCCTGAAAATTTTGTTTTCGTCAAATTTTAAATTTGTTGAAAACTAATGATTGCAAAACAACTGAACTAGGGCGTCATCTATAAAGAGTGTCACACTCTAAGGGGGGGGAGGGGGGGTCTGAGCAAGAGTGACATTGCGTGTTATAAGTATAGGAAAAGCGTGACAAAAGGGGGTAGGGGGGGGGAGTAAATTTTAGCTGATTTTAGCGTGACGTACTTTATGGATGAAGCCTAGTGTGAAATGCATTTTAAAACACTTTTTCTATGCAAATGTTGTAACTTATGCTTGTCATTTCAATATTTTTTTTTACCCCCCCCCCCCCCCCCCCCCTCGACCCCGGCCAGAGCCGAGGGATAAAAACTTTGAAAAATATTTGCATCGGCCTAAAATAATAAAATGTAAATTTATTTTCGTCGATTCTAATTCATTGCGAGGGCATATCTCAGAAACAAATTGTCCGATTTTCAAAGTCCCAGAAAGCAAATTGTAGAAAATTATCTCAGCATTTCAAAAATATCGTTTTTCATGCCTTTCTTTCAAGAAGTATTTTCCAAATGTAAAAAAAAAACTCAAAGGAATCGAAAATTTATACCTTAACGGTTTCTATTGAACGTATCAGAAAATTTCACAAAAATTTCATGTGTTAAATTTGAAAATTGAACCAATACCTTCCAAGATGTCGTTAGTTGAGAATTACAGGCAAATTAGGTGACATTAAGAAAAAAAAAACATTTTCATCGATTCGATTTCTTTGTGAGGCTGTAACTCAGAAACTAATTCCCCGAATTTCAAAGTTGCAGAGAGAAAATTGTTGGAAATTTTCCCAGCTTTTAAAAAATATTTTTTTAGATTTGCTTTTCTCTTATGAAGACGAAAAAAATCTAATATTTATACCTAAAAACAGCTATAATTTGAAAACAATAATGTTATCAAAAAATTGCAAAGTACATTTTGATTGCAATTAGTTTTTGTTCAGGATTCGATTATTTTCAAAATACACGCTCTTTTAAAAAAAATCATAACTCCTAAAACATATTTCGCACCATCACGCACTGTGGCTCAGAAGATGTTTTTTTTCAGTTCCCTAAAACATTTAAAAAAATCAAATATTAAAATCGCGTTTTGGGAATTTGACGTTTGGTGATAAAAAGTTAAATAAATAAGAGGTTTTTTTTCTTCCGTGTACCTTTTTTTCCGAAAAATCCTCTTCATAACCTACTACTTTGCCGAAGACACCAAATCGATCAGAAAATCCCAGAAATGAAAAAAATAATTGAAATAAATTGTGTATATTCTCAAAATTCGATTGAATGATCTAAATAAAGAAAATACTGTCGAAAAAATACTTAAAGGAATCAAAAATCAGCTTGATGATTTCTGTAATGTTGAACCTACAAAAATGTGTACATAAATCTGGATGTAACATTTTCAAATGACAATATTTTAGAAACTTTTGATGCAGTTTTTTATGACACAAAACTACCTTTGAAAATGTATTAATTTACATAATTGAGACTGTTGTAAATTCAAAAAATAATGCAACAAACACTGAAACGTACAAAAACACAAATTTGATAGCTCTTTCTAACCGTACTGAAATAAATTCGTAACATTTTCTTTCAACAAGTACATTTTTTGCAATTTTTCACTGTCTTACAACGATAAGGTCACAATTTGAAGATTGTGTACAACTCTTGGCCTGGACCACCTCGCTCGACCCCAGCAAAGGCAGCAGAGCAAAAAACCCGATAAGGAAGTAAAAGTTTTACAGCTTTTGTTCAGATAAATTCTTCAGCCGTTGCGTTTGCTGGCTCCCCAAACGGCCACTAGCCGGTAGTTAGGTTTTGGAACCTTTTCCCCCCTCTTGTCCAAAAACCTTAAGTGTCCAGGATTAAAAACGGGTGACCACATTCCATGTGCAACGAGGCCGGGTCACCTTGACGATGACGGCCAAGTGTTATCTTAGGTGAGTGTCCCTTAAGTAAACCTTTGCCAGTGTGCGCTCCGGAATGCGGAAAGTGGCCAGCAGTTCCGAGTGCCATGGGGCGGGATTGGTTAGCCGCATCTACACGACACTGCTCTGCCGCCCAGGATGACGTTGTTTAGGATATGCAAATTTTATCGCCGGGTGACCTTCTTTCGCAGCATAAACATTTAGTTTTATGCTTCCCTCAGCTCGCATCGGGTGTGTCTTACTTTGGGTGGGGAAGACCGCACAAATGAGGTTGGTTCTGCTGGGAAAAAGTGACCAGGTGTGACAGCAGGAGACCAGAATTGCCACTTTCTAATTGGGAGTATGTGGTTGACTCAAACTACAAGATTTTTTTGATAGTTAATTGCAATATCTTGTTTCAGCAAAGAGCCTAGCCAATCAAGGGTTAATAACGTTCTCGCGGTTGCTAGTGGTGTCACCGCCACTACTGGTTTAACCACAAAAGTCGTGTCCCCATGGTGATTAATATTTATGAAATTGCCAAAATGACTGTGCCAAGGAAAGTTTTCAAGCTGGTTTAATTTCTTAAACTAGTTTCGAGCCTTGGTCTACTGGGAGATGGTGTTGACTGAATGAACTGCAAGGCCAAAAGTGTTTTAGTTTTCTTTTGCTAGTTTTGTTTATGAACGGTTTGTAGATAATATTAAATGGTGTTAATTTTTACGTCGTTTTTTTTTAAGTCTAAGTTACTTTACCCAAATTTTTACAATCTATTTCACAATGAACAAGATGTTCCAAAATTGATGAATAATAGCAACCTAAAAAGATAAAAAAATAAAGATTAAAACAAATAATTTATTTTAACCCGCCTTAAGGTGAAGCCGTTGATCATTTTCGAAGAAAATTAATCATCACTATAAAAAATTGTGTATTAAATTCAATTTAACCAATTTCAGCACCAAAAGGAATCAGTATGTGCCGGTTGTTGCCACTGAAGGAATTTTTGATCTAAATCAATCGTGCTTCAAAATTTATATAATTTTGTGACACAGGCATTGACGTCCTAGTTGGCAATCATTGATTAATGACGATTTCCATAACTTAACAAGGAATGGGATAATCTTTACCAAAAGGAATCAGCATGTGTAGGGCACTATTCTAAACAACTTGTTGAAGGAATTTTGTCAAAATATTGAAAGCGACGCAAAATTTATATTTTTGAAGGAAAAATTATGACAATGATGGAAGTCTTCACGTTAAGCCCCCAAATAGTCCCCAAATAGAGCTTGGTGTAGAGGAAATTCCAGTTTGCTGACAAAGATTAATATTTCATATTTTTATGTTTCTTCGCCGCTGCAAACAATTTCATCTCGAGTAAAAGTTCTCTCAACAATTGCTCTCTGCCGTTCAGTTGACCAAGAATTCCCTAAACTTTTCAACCCCATCACACAGAACACAGCACCAACCGAGAAGACATTCCGCCTTGTCAAGTTTTTGCTTTCCGTGGTAGAAAAGTTTGCTGACCAAACCCGCAAGTTAAGATCGAAATGAGCGATTATTTACAGGTCATTTCGCTCCGGTCAACCTGCATCATCGTCCACCCCACTTTCGACATATTTCTCCCCTTTTCGGTTGGACAGTTTTATACTACAAGTCACTTTACAGTTGGCGCAGCAAAGTGTGTTCAATTTTGTTTGAATGGTGCGGTTTTCCCAGAAACTTTGTTCGGGATTTGAGAGCGGGAGGAGCGAGATAGTGAAATATGCCAAACTTTTATATCTGGTGAATTGAAAATGGAGGCAAACTTTTGCCATTTCGAATTTCATCCTTCGATGACATCGTTGTGGAGGAAAGTGCGGTGATTTCCGGCATTTTCCCACTATCGAGTAATCCCTTATCCTCGTGTAAAGGTAGTTTTCCCCCCATCATCGCCTCGGGTCCTGTCAGTCTAATTGTAGCAATTTGTATTGGACGTTCCCAGGTAGTTTCCAGTAACGATAAATTACATTATTGATAGCTATCGAAATTCGTTGGCTGACAGCGAAGCTGTCATCCGTAACGATTTTCGATAATAACTAATCCGTGTAACTAGATCGCAAAGCACCACACACACCGTGCTAGGCAAAATGAAAAACTGAGGCAATCTGACGTTTGACATGATGTGAGTATGTAACAGCACGTGTCATTGGGGGGTGGGAAAAGCTCATTGTGGTTTGTGGTGGTGGTAGTCGGTGACGATGTTGATGATGCTGTCAAAGCACTGCTGACTGGCCGTGGGGGGCAGCTGACTAAGTTAGAGCGTCCAATTTCCCGGGATTACAAAATTCCCGGGAAACGCGAAATTTTTAACAAATTTCCCGGGAAATCCCGGGAATTCCCGGGAAATTTGAAATTTATCGAAAATTGATCTTATCCTGCTTCTGATTGATATTTTGCAACAAAATTGTATAGAACTGCAACTTTAATGTTCAAAATGAGTGTAGGGGTCAATTAATGGCTTGACTGCTTATAAAAATCATACAACTTTGTAAAAAAAAAAAAAATTCTTATTATATCAATTGATTTTTTTTGTTAAGAAGTATTATTTTTTTAAATAAAATATTGAATCAGTGAGTAAAATCCATGCTTCTTAACCATAAAAATGCTTTTAAATTTGTCTCTGTTACCATTTCAAAGGAATATGTTTAAGAATAACGTTGACTCATAAAACAAAAAAAATAAAAGCATGCAGAAATTATGTTTTTCATGGCAAATAACTTGTTCTAGACCGTAATTTTATCAACAAAACTCATTTTAAGGATTTTTAGGCAAAATTTTGACTTTTTATCAATTTCACCAAAAAATTATAGGTATGTATATTGTTAAAAAACTTATAAACTATGTTAAGTAAAATTTACACATTGATTTTATTTTTCTTCTTAAAACTTATCAGCAACCTTAGTGATTGTGTAAAATTTGAACACATTAAATCTGATTTTAACAACAAATATTTTGTACAAAGTCACCCCAATATGCTAAATACAATTTTCAACGCCACTAGTTTTCAAATACTATTGAAAAACATTTTTTTCCAACAATAGTGCATGGACCTTGTGTGGCCTACCCCAGTACATGTTTTACAAAATAATAATCTTGAGACAAACCTTACCAGTTGGAAAAAAATATAAAAACAGAATGAAATCCTATCATTGATACCCCGTTTTTCTTATAAGTTCAATATGCACAGTAGATTAAAATGAATAAAATTAAGTTAGGTTCTCTCATTAATATTTTTTCAAATTAAAAAAAAAATTAGGACCAAAAAGTAAGGAAAATGTATACTTCCGCTTGAATTTCGGGAATTCCCGGGAAATTTAAAAATTTCCCGGGAAACGGGAAATATTATTTTTCGGGAAATCCCGGGAATTCCCGGGAATTTTTTTCCCGGGACGGGAAATTGGACGCTCTAGACTGAGTGGAGCAACTCGTCAAGTGTCAGGATTCCAAGTCAGCTGTCATGTTATGAGCCAGGGTGCTCTGATGAAGCCACGACGGGAGATAACAGTTTGTTGGTTCATTAACCTAAGCAGGTTTACCGGAAGTGGTACATTTTGGAAGTGTTTTGTGATCCTGATTGATGAATTGGGTCGGATTGCCTAAAGGGGCGGAAAAGCGTTTGTTACCATTTTAACAGAAATGAGTCGTATATTTTTGTCACTCAACTTGCCTTAACATGCAATTAGTTTTTTTTTAATTGTTCCAATAAGTTTAAATAATTCCGATGCCTTATGCAAATGCAAATATTTTTCAAAGTTCATGTCCCTCCCCCCCTCCCTAAGTTTTATTTAACGGAGAAAAAAAACATTTCGTCAGACATTTTGAAAACTAATGATTGCAAAACAATTGGACAGGAGTAAAATGCATTTTGAAACACTTTTGTCATTCAAATGTTAATACCATGGCCTGTAAAAAAAATTACATCGGTCTAAAATGAGATTTATCATGATTCTTATTAAAAAAAAAAAGATATAACACAATCTTTCAGGCAAGCTTTCCCTTCTTCTGTGTACTCATAAGACAAGTAAAATTTTGATTTAAACTTATTTTTTACCAGCTCTGGTCGAGCTGGAGGGGGATTTCGGAATGGAAGCTAAATTTCGAATTTCCAGTCCAATTTAAAAAAAAAATTGAAATATGTATTATGTGCTATAAACAGTTATGTGACAGTCACAATTTTGCATAATATCAATTAACTTATGAAAAAAAAATGTTTTTCTTTTCTATTATAAGTGAATGTTTAAATGTAAAGCCAAAATTATTTTAAGATTTTTATAAATTTTCCGAGATTTTAAATCATATACTTTTAAATAAGCTGAAATTTTGTTCAAGCATTCTCTATGTCAAAATTTCTCCTTACAAATTTGCGGGCTAGCCATACAAAAGAGTTAAGTCCTAATCAAAAGTACTTCGATTTGGCATGGGAGCTGCTTTGTCAAAATAATTAGATCTGTATTTTTTGTTTGGCGATTGGGGTGGTCCTGTCCGAAATAGGGTGGTTCAAAAAACATTTTTCGTTAAAACATATTTCTGGAACTGCTAAACCAATTATTGAACGCCATATTTCAATATAAACAAATTTTGTTGATTTTTCAAAAAAAATACTATCAA
Organism: Culex pipiens pallens; assembly: GCF_016801865.2. Lineage (NCBI taxonomy): Eukaryota > Metazoa > Arthropoda > Insecta > Diptera > Culicidae > Culex > Culex pipiens. The sequence goes on along the minus strand of NC_068938.1, from coordinate 217,793,077 downwards.
AAAAAATCAAACCATCCACATTAACGACCCCCGGGTCTTTTGTGGTCTCTATTGCAAGTTTCTGCTCGAACCTAGGAGTCCGAAGGCTTGAATGGGGAGAGCACCCAAACCTCTTTCTACTCCAAGGAACCTTCCACCCCAGTGTTTGAACTGACGACCTTTGGATTGCGAGTCCAACCGCCACCAGCGATTCCACCGGAGTAGGCTTGGTTTGGTGTGATGTTTGTACTTATGGCATGGAGACGACTCCTACACCTGGAATGACTTAACGGCCTAACAACCAAGGCCGGGACCGACATTTTACTTCCTCATCCGATGGAAGGTTGGAGCAGATGGGAATCGAACCCAGAATCATCCGCTTACAAAGCGGACAACGTAACCATTCGGCCACGCACTGCCACTAAAAGTCGGTACTATGCTGAAGCTGAATATTCTTATAGATCATTTGCTGATTCGAAGGTCTCTGAACCAAAGTGTTTTTGCAGAGTTGAAGGTTGTGTTATGGACTGTTATGAAAGTAATAGGCACACGGAAAAATATCGATTTCTTTATTTAGAAATTATTTGAAAATACTAAAAAAAAATATTTTTTGCGCTGGAGTTCACGAGGCTGCAAATATGGCACAGAAAATGTGGCTTAAAAAATCAGATTTTTGCCATACAAAAAAACAAAAATGGTCATAAATTTAATAATTCATTTTGAGCCGCTACAAATATTGCTTAAATTTTATGTCCCTTAACTCTGACCAATATCAAAGGAGCGGCAAAAATAAAATAAAAATAAGGATACAAATTTAAATTCAATTCCCTGATTTCAACATGTCTATAAAAAAAGTATTTTAAAATGCATTTAATACCTGTCTTGTTGTTATGCAATCATTGGTTTCAAAAATATACATTTTGACGAAATTCATTTTTTGCTCGAAAAATTATAAATATAAACGCAGAAGAATGCATTCAAATTGGTTTTCAGTTGATCAGACTTCTGTTTCCAGTAAAATTTTGAAGTTTTTGAAAAAAAAATGCTTTTAACTCCTTGATTAGCCTGTTTATGACGACACGAAATATGGGAATTATATGAATAATACGAAAAAAATTACGATCTTAACAAGATAGCTACTGATAAAAAAGTAGAATAAATTAAATTTCGATCGAAAATGACATGACTAATTTTTTAATGTTCTTTGGAAAAATATTTTGCATTTTGCAAAAAAATGATTTAAAAGAGCGGAGAAAATTTCCTTTACGTGAG